>NC_133402.1:37337511-37497700 GCF_047511655.1 Castor canadensis
ACTGAGCTGAAGAAGCCTATTTGGCAGAAAGGGAGCCTATCTCCACCTAGAAAAACCTTTTTTGCCCTTAGTATTTATTTTAAAAACAAAATCATTTCTCAGAGGGCAACAGTATGCTTGAACATCCTGCTTCTAAAATACATGGTTTTCTTCTTCGTGATATATGTGTTTCTTCAAATCAGCTGAATAGGCCTATTTGGAACAAAGGGAGCCTATGTCCACCTTGAAAAACATAACGTGTAGGCAGTGTTCCTCTCAAAAACTAACTCATGTTTCTCTGGGAAAGAATGTGTTAGATGCTCCTGCTTTGGACACTAACGGTTTTCTTTTGAGAGGTACATGTGTTTCTTCAACTCAGCTGAATAGGACGATTTAGAACAAAGAGTGGCTATATCCACCTTGAAAAATCTAAGTTGCAGGAAGTATTCCTTTCAAAATCTAATGCATTTCTCTCAGGGGAACAATGTGCTAGATGGGGACATTTGTAACCTAGGTGGTTTTTCTGTAGAGATACATGTGTTGATTCAACTCACCTTAAAGGGCCTATTTGGAACATGGAGAGCCTATCTCCACCTGGAAAAACCTAAGTTCCAGGAAGTATTTCTTCCCAAAACGAACTCAGTTCTCACAGGGAGGCAATGTGCTTGATGCTCCTTGTTCTAACACAGATAGTTTTCCTTTGAGACATACCTGTGTTTCCTCATCTTAGCTGGATAGGACTATTCGGGAAAAAATGAGCTTTTCTCCAGTTGAAAACTCTGATGGGAAGTATGTATGGCATTCAAAATAAAATTCAAGCCTCACAGTGAAATAATGCCCTAGATGTTGAATCTTTCATCATAGATGGATTTCTAGGGAGACATATATTTCTTTTTCCCACTCGGCTAAATAGGACCGTTTGGAACAGCGGAGCCAAATCTGCACCTTGAGAAATCTATGGTGCAGATAGTATTCCTTTCATAAACTAACTCAGTTCTCACAGGGAAGCAATGTGCTCGATAGTTCTGCTTCTGACACAAATGGTTTCATTTTGAGATATGCATGTATTTCTTCCACTCAGTTGAAAAGGACGATTTGGTAGAATAATAGCCTGTCTAAACCTTGACAATCTTATGTTGCAGGAGGTATTTTTTTCAAAAACCACCTCAGTTCTCACAGGGAAACAATGTGATAGACGTTCCTGCTTGTGACACTACCTGTTTTCCTTTGACAAAGACTTGTGTTTCTTCAAGTCAGCTGACAAGACTTACTTGGAAAAAACATAGCCTATCCCAACTTTGAAAAACGAAGCTGCAGGAAATACTACCTCCGAAAACTGACTCAGTTCTCACAGGTAAACACTCTTGTAAATGTTCCTCCTTCGAGCACAAATGGCTTTCCTTCGAGAGATACATGTGTTTATTCAACTCAGCTTCACCGGCCTATTTCGAAGAAAGAGAGCCTACTCCACATGGAAAACCTAAGATGCAGAAAGTATTTCTTTCAAAAACTAATTCAAATCTTACAGGAAAACAATGTGCTAGCTGCTCCTGGTCCTAACACAGAGAGTTTTCTTTTGAGAGATACGTGTGCTTCTCCAACTTAGCTTGATAGGCCTGTTTGGAACAAAGTGAGCTTTTCTCCAACTTCAAAACTCTGATTGGAAGTACGTAATCCTTCAAAAGCTAAATCTATTCTCATGGGGAAATGATGTCCCAGATGTTGAAGCATGTAACATACATGGTTTTCTTTGGAGAGATATATGCGTTTGTTCCACTTGGCTAAATAGGCCTACTTGGAACAAACAAAACCAATATACACCTAGAAAAACCCAAGTTGTAGGACGTATTCTTTCAACAACTTGCTCAATTCTCACAGGGAAACAATGTGCTAGATTCTCCTGCTTCTAACACAGATGGTATTCTTTCAAGGGATCCGTGGGTTCCTTCACGCCTGCTGAACAGGACTGTTCGGAATAAAGAGAGGCCATATCCACATTGCAAAACCTATACTGCAGGATGTATTCCTACCAAAAACTAATGCATTTCTCACAGGGAAACAAGGTGCTAGAGGCCCCTGTTTCTAACACTGAGGGTTTTCTTTCAAGAGCACATGTGTTCCTTCAAGTCAGCTGAATAGGTCTATTTTGAAAGAAGAGAGGCTTTCTTCTTGTGGAATAAAAGAATTTCCAGAAAGTACTCCTTTCAACAGCTAACTCTATTCTCAGAGGGAAACAATGTCTTAGATGCTGCTGCTTCTTCCACACATGGATTACTCTTGTGACATTCTGTGTTTCTTCAATTTAGCTGAATCAGCCGATATGGAACAAATGGAGTCAACCACCACATTGAAAAACCAAAGTTGCAGGAAGTATTCCTATCAAAGTCAACTCAATCCTTCCAGGGAAAGAATGTGCAAGACGCTCCTGTTCCTAACATAAGTGGTTTTCTCTTGAGAGATACATGTGTTTCTTCAAGTTAGCTTGATAGGCCGATTTGGAACAAAATAAGCCTTTCTCCACCTTGAAAACTCTGACTGGCGGGACGTATTCCTTTCTGAAACTAACCCACTAGTTAAAGGAAACAATGTGCTAGATGCTACGACATCTAACAGAGAATTTTCTTTTACAATATAAATGTGTTCCTTCAACTCTGCTGAATAACCTCTTGGGAACAAAGAGAGCCTCTCACCATCTTGAAAATCATACCTTGCAGGAAGTATTCCTTTCCAAAACTAACTCAATTCTCGGAGTGAAACAAAGTGCTAGATGCTCCTTGTTCGTTCAAAGATTGTTTTCTTTCGAGAAATACATGTATTTCTTCAACTCAACTGAATAGACCTCTTTGGAACACAGAGAGACTATCTCCACCTTGAAAACCGCAAAATGCAGAAATATGCCTTTCAAAAACTAATTCAATTCTCACAGGGAAACACTGTGCTGGATGCTCCTACGTCTAATGCAGATGGGTTTGTTTCGAAAGATACATGTGTGATTTCACGTTGCTGGACAGACCTAGGTAGAACAAAATTTGCCTTTCTCCACCTTGAGTATTCTGGTTGACAGCACGTCTTCCTTTCCAAAACTACGTGAAATCACACAGGTAAACAATGTGCTCCTTGGTTCTGCTTCTAACACACATGATTTTCTTTGGAGACATACATGTGGTTCTTCAACTGAGATGAAAAGGTCTATTTGGAACAAACAGAGTTTATCACTGACTTGAAATACGTAATTTGCAGGCAGTGTCCTTTGAAAAATGAACTCAGTTCTCAAAGCGTGCCTATGTTCTAAATTTTCCTGCTTCTAGCCCAAATGGGTTTCTTTGGAGAGATACAGCTGTTTAGTTCACTCAGCTGCATAGGCCTACTTGGATCAAAGAGAGTCTATATAACCTGAAAACAATCTAAGTTTTAGAAAGTATCCTTTCAAAACAGAACTCATTTCTCACATCGAAGCATCATGCTCGGTTCCCCTCCTACTTATACAAATGCTATTCTTTTGTGAGATACATGTGTATCCTCAACTAAGCTGAAAAGGCCTATTTGGAACAACTTAGCCTATCTCCACATGGAGAATCCTACGTGGTGGATGTATTCCTTTCAAATCGAACACATTTCTCACATGGAAACAATGTGTTGAGGCTGAAGTTCATAATATTGATGGTTTCTTTGGAGAAATACATGTGTTTCTTCAACCGAGCTGAATATTCCCATTTAGATGTAAGAGAGCCTAACACCATCTTGAAAAATCTCCTTTCCAGGATGTATTACTTTCCAAAACTTTCTCCATTCTCACAGGGACGCCATGGGCTACATGCTCCTGTTTCTAATACAGATGGGTTTGTTTCGAGAGATACATGTGTTTCTTCAAGTTACTGGACAGGCCTTTTTGGAACAACATGAGCCTTTCTCCACCTTGAAAACTATGATTGTCAGGAAGAATTCCTTTCATTAACTATCTCCATGCTCACCAAGAAGCAATGTGCTCGAAGTTCCTGCTTCTAACACGGAAGGTTTTCTTTGGAGAGATCCGCGTGTTTGCTCAACTCAGCAGAACAGGTGTATTTAGAACAAAGAGAGCCAATGTCCACCTTGAAAAAGGTAAGATTCAGGACTTCTTTCTTTCAAAAACCAACTCAATTCTCAAAGGGGAGCAATGTGCAAGATCCTCCTCCGTTTTGCCCAGATGATGTTCTTCTGAGAGACACGTGTTTGTTCACTCAGCTCTATAGATCTATTTGCAAAAAAGGGAGCCTGTCTCCACCTTGAAAACCCTAAGTTGCAGGAAGTGGTCGTCTCAAAATCTCACTCTGTTCTCCCAGGGAAACCATGTGCTAGCAAGTGCACCTTCTCTCATAGATGGTTCTCTTGGAGACAGAAATGTGGTTCTTCAACGCAGCTGAATAGGCCTATTTGGCACAACGAGATTGTCTTTCGACATTGAAGACCTAAGTAACTGGAGGTATGGGGTTTAAAAACTCACTCAGTCTGAGAGGGAAACAATGTGCTAGATACTCCAGCTTCTAACCTAGATGGTTTTCTTTGCAGAGATGCGTGATTCTTTTCAAATCAGCAGAATGGGTGTATAGGGAACAAAGAGAACCTATCCCCATCTTGAAAACTCTGAATGGCAGGACGTATTTCTCTCAAAAGGTAACTCAGCTCTCAGCGGGAGACAATGTGATAGATGCTCCTCCTTCTTACCCAGATGGTCTTCTTTCAAGAGACACATGCATCTCTTCAACTGAGCTGAAGAAGCCTATTTGGCAGAAAGGGAGCCTATCTCCACCTAGAAAAACCTTTTTTGCCCTTAGTATTTATTTTAAAAACAAAATCATTTCTCAGAGGGCAACAGTATGCTTGAACATCCTGCTTCTAAAATACATGGTTTTCTTCTTCGTGATATATGTGTTTCTTCAAATCAGCTGAATAGGCCTATTTGGAACAAAGGGAGCCTATGTCCACCTTGAAAAACATAACGTGTAGGCAGTGTTCCTCTCAAAAACTAACTCATGTTTCTCTGGGAAAGAATGTGTTAGATGCTCCTGCTTTGGACACTAACGGTTTTCTTTTGAGAGGTACATGTGTTTCTTCAACTCAGCTGAATAGGACGATTTAGAACAAAGAGTGGCTATATCCACCTTGAAAAATCTAAGTTGCAGGAAGTATTCCTTTCAAAATCTAATGCATTTCTCTCAGGGGAACAATGTGCTAGATGGGGACATTTGTAACCTAGGTGGTTTTTCTGTAGAGATACATGTGTTGATTCAACTCACCTTAAAGGGCCTATTTGGAACATGGAGAGCCTATCTCCACCTGGAAAAACCTAAGTTCCAGGAAGTATTTCTTCCCAAAACGAACTCAGTTCTCACAGGGAGGCAATGTGCTTGATGCTCCTTGTTCTAACACAGATAGTTTTCCTTTGAGACATACCTGTGTTTCCTCATCTTAGCTGGATAGGACTATTCAGGAAAAAATGAGCTTTTCTCCAGTTGAAAACTCTGATGGGAAGTATGTATGGCATTCAAAATAAAATTCAAGCCTCACAGTGAAATAATGCCCTAGATGTTGAATCTTTCATCATAGATGGATTTCTAGGGAGACATATATTTCTTTTTCCCACTCGGCTAAATAGGACCGTTTGGAACAGCGGAGCCAAATCTGCACCTTGAGAAATCTATGGTGCAGATAGTATTCCTTTCATAAACTAACTCAGTTCTCACAGGGAAGCAATGTGCTCGATAGTTCTGCTTCTGACACAAATGGTTTCATTTTGAGATATGCATGTATTTCTTCCACTCAGTTGAAAAGGACGATTTGGTAGAATAATAGCCTGTCTAAACCTTGACAATCTTATGTTGCAGGAGGTATTTTTTTCAAAAACCACCTCAGTTCTCACAGGGAAACAATGTGATAGACGTTCCTGCTTGTGACACTACCTGTTTTCCTTTGACAAAGACTTGTGTTTCTTCAAGTCAGCTGACAAGACTTACTTGGAAAAAACATAGCCTATCCCAACTTTGAAAAACGAAGCTGCAGGAAATACTACCTCCGAAAACTGACTCAGTTCTCACAGGTAAACACTCTTGTAAATGTTCCTCCTTCGAGCACAAATGGCTTTCCTTCGAGAGATACATGTGTTTATTCAACTCAGCTTCACCGGCCTATTTCGAAGAAAGAGAGCCTACTCCACATGGAAAACCTAAGATGCAGAAAGTATTTCTTTCAAAAACTAATTCAAATCTTACAGGAAAACAATGTGCTAGCTGCTCCTGGTCCTAACACAGAGAGTTTTCTTTTGAGAGATACGTGTGCTTCTCCAACTTAGCTTGATAGGCCTGTTTGGAACAAAGTGAGCTTTTCTCCAACTTCAAAACTCTGATTGGAAGTACGTAATCCTTCAAAAGCTAAATCTATTCTCATGGGGAAATGATGTCCCAGATGTTGAAGCATGTAACATACATGGTTTTCTTTGGAGAGATATATGCGTTTGTTCCACTTGGCTAAATAGGCCTACTTGGAACAAACAAAACCAATATACACCTAGAAAAACCCAAGTTGTAGGACGTATTCTTTCAACAACTTGCTCAATTCTCACAGGGAAACAATGTGCTAGATTCTCCTGCTTCTAACACAGATGGTATTCTTTCAAGGGATCCGTGGGTTCCTTCACGCCTGCTGAACAGGACTGTTCGGAATAAAGAGAGGCCATATCCACATTGCAAAACCTATACTGCAGGATGTATTCCTACCAAAAACTAATGCATTTCTCACAGGGAAACAAGGTGCTAGAGGCCCCTGTTTCTAACACTGAGGGTTTTCTTTCAAGAGCACATGTGTTCCTTCAAGTCAGCTGAATAGGTCTATTTTGAAAGAAGAGAGGCTTTCTTCTTGTGGAATAAAAGAATTTCCAGAAAGTACTCCTTTCAACAGCTAACTCTATTCTCAGAGGGAAACAATGTCTTAGATGCTGCTGCTTCTTCCACACATGGATTACTCTTGTGACATTCTGTGTTTCTTCAATTTAGCTGAATCAGCCGATACGGAACAAATGGAGTCAACCACCACATTGAAAAACCAAAATTGCAGGAAGTATTCCTATCAAAGTCAACTCAATCCTTCCAGGGAAAGAATGTGCAAGACGCTCCTGTTCCTAACATAAGTGGTTTTCTCTTGAGAGATACATGTGTTTCTTCAAGTTAGCTTGATAGGCCGATTTGGAACAAAATAAGCCTTTCTCCACCTTGAAAACTCTGACTGGCGGGACGTATTCCTTTCTGAAACTAACCCACTAGTTAAAGGAAACAATGTGCTAGATGCTACGACATCTAACAGAGAATTTTCTTTTACAATATAAATGTGTTCCTTCAACTCTGCTGAATAACCTCTTGGGAACAAAGAGAGCCTCTCACCATCTTGAAAATCATACCTTGCAGGAAGTATTCCTTTCCAAAACTAACTCAATTCTCGGAGTGAAACAAAGTGCTAGATGCTCCTTGTTCGTTCAAAGATTGTTTTCTTTCGAGAAATACATGTATTTCTTCAACTCAACTGAATAGACCTCTTTGGAACACAGAGAGACTATCTCCACCTTGAAAACCGCAAAATGCAGAAATATGCCTTTCAAAAACTAATTCAATTCTCACAGGGAAACACTGTGCTGGATGCTCCTACGTCTAATGCAGATGGGTTTGTTTCGAAAGATACACGTGTGATTTCACGTTGCTGGACAGACCTAGGTAGAACAAAATTTGCCTTTCTCCACCTTGAGTATTCTGGTTGACAGCACGTCTTCCTTTCCAAAACTACGTGAAATCACACAGGTAAACAATGTGCTCCTTGGTTCTGCTTCTAACACACATGATTTTCTTTGGAGACATACATGTGGTTCTTCAACTGAGATGAAAAGGTCTATTTGGAACAAACAGAGTTTATCACTGACTTGAAATACGTAATTTGCAGGCAGTGTCCTTTGAAAAACGAACTCAGTTCTCAAAGCGTGCCTATGTTCTAAATTTTCCTGCTTCTAGCCCAAATGGGTTTCTTTGGAGAGATACAGCTGTTTAGTTCACTCAGCTGCATAGGCCTACTTGGATCAAAGAGAGTCTATATAACCTGAAAACAATCTAAGTTTTAGAAAGTATCCTTTCAAAACAGAACTCATTTCTCACATCGAAGCATCATGCTCGGTTCCCCTCCTACTTATACAAATGCTATTCTTTTGTGAGATACATGTGTATCCTCAACTAAGCTGAAAAGGCCTATTTGGAACAACTTAGCCTATCTCCACATGGAGAATCCTACGTGGTGGATGTATTCCTTTCAAATCGAACACATTTCTCACATGGAAACAATGTGTTGAGGCTGAAGTTCATAATATTGATGGTTTCTTTGGAGAAATACATGTGTTTCTTCAACCGAGCTGAATATTCCCATTTAGATGTAAGAGAGCCTAACACCATCTTGAAAAATCTCCTTTCCAGGATGTATTACTTTCCAAAACTTTCTCCATTCTCACAGGGACGCCATGGGCTACATGCTCCTGTTTCTAATACAGATGGGTTTGTTTCGAGAGATACATGTGTTTCTTCAAGTTACTGGACAGGCCTTTTTGGAACAACATGAGCCTTTCTCCACCTTGAAAACTATGATTGTCAGGAAGAATTCCTTTCATTAACTATCTCCATGCTCACCAAGAAGCAATGTGCTCGAAGTTCCTGCTTCTAACACGGAAGGTTTTCTTTGGAGAGATCCGCGTGTTTGCTCAACTCAGCAGAACAGGTGTATTTAGAACAAAGAGAGCCAATGTCCACCTTGAAAAAGGTAAGATTCAGGACTTCTTTCTTTCAAAAACCAACTCAATTCTCAAAGGGGAGCAATGTGCAAGATCCTCCTCCGTTTTGCCCAGATGATGTTCTTCTGAGAGACACGTGTTTGTTCACTCAGCTCGATAGATCTATTTGCAAAAAAGGGAGCCTGTCTCCACCTTGAAAACCCTAAGTTGCAGGAAGTGGTCGTCTCAAAATCTCACTCTGTTCTCCCAGGGAAACCATGTGCTAGCAAGTGCACCTTCTCTCATAGATGGTTCTCTTGGAGACAGAAATGTGGTTCTTCAACGCAGCTGAATAGGCCTATTTGGCACAACGAGATTGTCTTTCGACATTGAAGACCTAAGTAACTGGAGGTATGGGGTTTAAAAACTCACTAAGTCTGAGAGGGAAACAATGTGCTAGATACTCCAGCTTCTAACCTAGATGGTTTTCTTTGCAGAGATGCGTGATTCTTTTCAAATCAGCAGAATGGGTGTATAGGGAACAAAGAGAACCTATCCCCATCTTGAAAACTCTGAATGGCAGGACGTATTTCTCTCAAAAGGTAACTCAGCTCTCAGCGGGAGACAATGTGATAGATGCTCCTCCTTCTTACCCAGATGGTCTTCTTTCAAGAGACACATGCATCTCTTCAACTGAGCTGAAGAAGCCTATTTGGCAGAAAGGGAGCCTATCTCCACCTAGAAAAACCTTTTTTGCCCTTAGTATTTATTTTAAAAACAAAATCATTTCTCAGAGGGCAACAGTATGCTTGAACATCCTGCTTCTAAAATACATGGTTTTCTTCTTCGTGATATATGTGTTTCTTCAAATCAGCTGAATAGGCCTATTTGGAACAAAGGGAGCCTATGTCCACCTTGAAAAACATAACGTGTAGGCAGTGTTCCTCTCAAAAACTAACTCATGTTTCTCTGGGAAAGAATGTGTTAGATGCTCCTGCTTTGGACACTAACGGTTTTCTTTTGAGAGGTACATGTGTTTCTTCAACTCAGCTGAATAGGACGATTTAGAACAAAGAGTGGCTATATCCACCTTGAAAAATCTAAGTTGCAGGAAGTATTCCTTTCAAAATCTAATGCATTTCTCTCAGGGGAACAATGTGCTAGATGGGGACATTTGTAACCTAGGTGGTTTTTCTGTAGAGATACATGTGTTGATTCAACTCACCTTAAAGGGCCTATTTGGAACATGGAGAGCCTATCTCCACCTGGAAAAACCTAAGTTCCAGGAAGTATTTCTTCCCAAAACGAACTCAGTTCTCACAGGGAGGCAATGTGCTTGATGCTCCTTGTTCTAACACAGATAGTTTTCCTTTGAGACATACCTGTGTTTCCTCATCTTAGCTGGATAGGACTATTCGGGAAAAAATGAGCTTTTCTCCAGTTGAAAACTCTGATGGGAAGTATGTATGGCATTCAAAATAAAATTCAAGCCTCACAGTGAAATAATGCCCTAGATGTTGAATCTTTCATCATAGATGGATTTCTAGGGAGACATATATTTCTTTTTCCCACTCGGCTAAATAGGACCGTTTGGAACAGCGGAGCCAAATCTGCACCTTGAGAAATCTATGGTGCAGATAGTATTCCTTTCATAAACTAACTCAGTTCTCACAGGGAAGCAATGTGCTCGATAGTTCTGCTTCTGACACAAATGGTTTCATTTTGAGATATGCATGTATTTCTTCCACTCAGTTGAAAAGGACGATTTGGTAGAATAATAGCCTGTCTAAACCTTGACAATCTTATGTTGCAGGAGGTATTTTTTTCAAAAACCACCTCAGTTCTCACAGGGAAACAATGTGATAGACGTTCCTGCTTGTGACACTACCTGTTTTCCTTTGACAAAGACTTGTGTTTCTTCAAGTCAGCTGACAAGACTTACTTGGAAAAAACATAGCCTATCCCAACTTTGAAAAACGAAGCTGCAGGAAATACTACCTCCGAAAACTGACTCAGTTCTCACAGGTAAACACTCTTGTAAATGTTCCTCCTTCGAGCACAAATGGCTTTCCTTCGAGAGATACATGTGTTTATTCAACTCAGCTTCACCGGCCTATTTCGAAGAAAGAGAGCCTACTCCACATGGAAAACCTAAGATGCAGAAAGTATTTCTTTCAAAAACTAATTCAAATCTTACAGGAAAACAATGTGCTAGCTGCTCCTGGTCCTAACACAGAGAGTTTTCTTTTGAGAGATACGTGTGCTTCTCCAACTTAGCTTGATAGGCCTGTTTGGAACAAAGTGAGCTTTTCTCCAACTTCAAAACTCTGATTGGAAGTACGTAATCCTTCAAAAGCTAAATCTATTCTCATGGGGAAATGATGTCCCAGATGTTGAAGCATGTAACATACATGGTTTTCTTTGGAGAGATATATGCGTTTGTTCCACTTGGCTAAATAGGCCTACTTGGAACAAACAAAACCAATATACACCTAGAAAAACCCAAGTTGTAGGACGTATTCTTTCAACAACTTGCTCAATTCTCACAGGGAAACAATGTGCTAGATTCTCCTGCTTCTAACACAGATGGTATTCTTTCAAGGGATCCGTGGGTTCCTTCACGCCTGCTGAACAGGACTGTTCGGAATAAAGAGAGGCCATATCCACATTGCAAAACCTATACTGCAGGATGTATTCCTACCAAAAACTAATGCATTTCTCACAGGGAAACAAGGTGCTAGAGGCCCCTGTTTCTAACACTGAGGGTTTTCTTTCAAGAGCACATGTGTTCCTTCAAGTCAGCTGAATAGGTCTATTTTGAAAGAAGAGAGGCTTTCTTCTTGTGGAATAAAAGAATTTCCAGAAAGTACTCCTTTCAACAGCTAACTCTATTCTCAGAGGGAAACAATGTCTTAGATGCTGCTGCTTCTTCCACACATGGATTACTCTTGTGACATTCTGTGTTTCTTCAATTTAGCTGAATCAGCCGATATGGAACAAATGGAGTCAACCACCACATTGAAAAACCAAAGTTGCAGGAAGTATTCCTATCAAAGTCAACTCAATCCTTCCAGGGAAAGAATGTGCAAGACGCTCCTGTTCCTAACATAAGTGGTTTTCTCTTGAGAGATACATGTGTTTCTTCAAGTTAGCTTGATAGGCCGATTTGGAACAAAATAAGCCTTTCTCCACCTTGAAAACTCTGACTGGCGGGACGTATTCCTTTCTGAAACTAACCCACTAGTTAAAGGAAACAATGTGCTAGATGCTACGACATCTAACAGAGAATTTTCTTTTACAATATAAATGTGTTCCTTCAACTCTGCTGAATAACCTCTTGGGAACAAAGAGAGCCTCTCACCATCTTGAAAATCATACCTTGCAGGAAGTATTCCTTTCCAAAACTAACTCAATTCTCGGAGTGAAACAAAGTGCTAGATGCTCCTTGTTCGTTCAAAGATTGTTTTCTTTCGAGAAATACATGTATTTCTTCAACTCAACTGAATAGACCTCTTTGGAACACAGAGAGACTATCTCCACCTTGAAAACCGCAAAATGCAGAAATATGCCTTTCAAAAACTAATTCAATTCTCACAGGGAAACACTGTGCTGGATGCTCCTACGTCTAATGCAGATGGGTTTGTTTCGAAAGATACATGTGTGATTTCACGTTGCTGGACAGACCTAGGTAGAACAAAATTTGCCTTTCTCCACCTTGAGTATTCTGGTTGACAGCACGTCTTCCTTTCCAAAACTACGTGAAATCACACAGGTAAACAATGTGCTCCTTGGTTCTGCTTCTAACACACATGATTTTCTTTGGAGACATACATGTGGTTCTTCAACTGAGATGAAAAGGTCTATTTGGAACAAACAGAGTTTATCACTGACTTGAAATACGTAATTTGCAGGCAGTGTCCTTTGAAAAATGAACTCAGTTCTCAAAGCGTGCCTATGTTCTAAATTTTCCTGCTTCTAGCCCAAATGGGTTTCTTTGGAGAGATACAGCTGTTTAGTTCACTCAGCTGCATAGGCCTACTTGGATCAAAGAGAGTCTATATAACCTGAAAACAATCTAAGTTTTAGAAAGTATCCTTTCAAAACAGAACTCATTTCTCACATCGAAGCATCATGCTCGGTTCCCCTCCTACTTATACAAATGCTATTCTTTTGTGAGATACATGTGTATCCTCAACTAAGCTGAAAAGGCCTATTTGGAACAACTTAGCCTATCTCCACATGGAGAATCCTACGTGGTGGATGTATTCCTTTCAAATCGAACACATTTCTCACATGGAAACAATGTGTTGAGGCTGAAGTTCATAATATTGATGGTTTCTTTGGAGAAATACATGTGTTTCTTCAACCGAGCTGAATATTCCCATTTAGATGTAAGAGAGCCTAACACCATCTTGAAAAATCTCCTTTCCAGGATGTATTACTTTCCAAAACTTTCTCCATTCTCACAGGGACGCCATGGGCTACATGCTCCTGTTTCTAATACAGATGGGTTTGTTTCGAGAGATACATGTGTTTCTTCAAGTTACTGGACAGGCCTTTTTGGAACAACATGAGCCTTTCTCCACCTTGAAAACTATGATTGTCAGGAAGAATTCCTTTCATTAACTATCTCCATGCTCACCAAGAAGCAATGTGCTCGAAGTTCCTGCTTCTAACACGGAAGGTTTTCTTTGGAGAGATCCGCGTGTTTGCTCAACTCAGCAGAACAGGTGTATTTAGAACAAAGAGAGCCAATGTCCACCTTGAAAAAGGTAAGATTCAGGACTTCTTTCTTTCAAAAACCAACTCAATTCTCAAAGGGGAGCAATGTGCAAGATCCTCCTCCGTTTTGCCCAGATGATGTTCTTCTGAGAGACACGTGTTTGTTCACTCAGCTCTATAGATCTATTTGCAAAAAAGGGAGCCTGTCTCCACCTTGAAAACCCTAAGTTGCAGGAAGTGGTCGTCTCAAAATCTCACTCTGTTCTCCCAGGGAAACCATGTGCTAGCAAGTGCACCTTCTCTCATAGATGGTTCTCTTGGAGACAGAAATGTGGTTCTTCAACGCAGCTGAATAGGCCTATTTGGCACAACGAGATTGTCTTTCGACATTGAAGACCTAAGTAACTGGAGGTATGGGGTTTAAAAACTCACTCAGTCTGAGAGGGAAACAATGTGCTAGATACTCCAGCTTCTAACCTAGATGGTTTTCTTTGCAGAGATGCGTGATTCTTTTCAAATCAGCAGAATGGGTGTATAGGGAACAAAGAGAACCTATCCCCATCTTGAAAACTCTGAATGGCAGGACGTATTTCTCTCAAAAGGTAACTCAGCTCTCAGCGGGAGACAATGTGATAGATGCTCCTCCTTCTTACCCAGATGGTCTTCTTTCAAGAGACACATGCATCTCTTCAACTGAGCTGAAGAAGCCTATTTGGCAGAAAGGGAGCCTATCTCCACCTAGAAAAACCTTTTTTGCCCTTAGTATTTATTTTAAAAACAAAATCATTTCTCAGAGGGCAACAGTATGCTTGAACATCCTGCTTCTAAAATACATGGTTTTCTTCTTCGTGATATATGTGTTTCTTCAAATCAGCTGAATAGGCCTATTTGGAACAAAGGGAGCCTATGTCCACCTTGAAAAACATAACGTGTAGGCAGTGTTCCTCTCAAAAACTAACTCATGTTTCTCTGGGAAAGAATGTGTTAGATGCTCCTGCTTTGGACACTAACGGTTTTCTTTTGAGAGGTACATGTGTTTCTTCAACTCAGCTGAATAGGACGATTTAGAACAAAGAGTGGCTATATCCACCTTGAAAAATCTAAGTTGCAGGAAGTATTCCTTTCAAAATCTAATGCATTTCTCTCAGGGGAACAATGTGCTAGATGGGGACATTTGTAACCTAGGTGGTTTTTCTGTAGAGATACATGTGTTGATTCAACTCACCTTAAAGGGCCTATTTGGAACATGGAGAGCCTATCTCCACCTGGAAAAACCTAAGTTCCAGGAAGTATTTCTTCCCAAAACGAACTCAGTTCTCACAGGGAGGCAATGTGCTTGATGCTCCTTGTTCTAACACAGATAGTTTTCCTTTGAGACATACCTGTGTTTCCTCATCTTAGCTGGATAGGACTATTCAGGAAAAAATGAGCTTTTCTCCAGTTGAAAACTCTGATGGGAAGTATGTATGGCATTCAAAATAAAATTCAAGCCTCACAGTGAAATAATGCCCTAGATGTTGAATCTTTCATCATAGATGGATTTCTAGGGAGACATATATTTCTTTTTCCCACTCGGCTAAATAGGACCGTTTGGAACAGCGGAGCCAAATCTGCACCTTGAGAAATCTATGGTGCAGATAGTATTCCTTTCATAAACTAACTCAGTTCTCACAGGGAAGCAATGTGCTCGATAGTTCTGCTTCTGACACAAATGGTTTCATTTTGAGATATGCATGTATTTCTTCCACTCAGTTGAAAAGGACGATTTGGTAGAATAATAGCCTGTCTAAACCTTGACAATCTTATGTTGCAGGAGGTATTTTTTTCAAAAACCACCTCAGTTCTCACAGGGAAACAATGTGATAGACGTTCCTGCTTGTGACACTACCTGTTTTCCTTTGACAAAGACTTGTGTTTCTTCAAGTCAGCTGACAAGACTTACTTGGAAAAAACATAGCCTATCCCAACTTTGAAAAACGAAGCTGCAGGAAATACTACCTCCGAAAACTGACTCAGTTCTCACAGGTAAACACTCTTGTAAATGTTCCTCCTTCGAGCACAAATGGCTTTCCTTCGAGAGATACATGTGTTTATTCAACTCAGCTTCACCGGCCTATTTCGAAGAAAGAGAGCCTACTCCACATGGAAAACCTAAGATGCAGAAAGTATTTCTTTCAAAAACTAATTCAAATCTTACAGGAAAACAATGTGCTAGCTGCTCCTGGTCCTAACACAGAGAGTTTTCTTTTGAGAGATACGTGTGCTTCTCCAACTTAGCTTGATAGGCCTGTTTGGAACAAAGTGAGCTTTTCTCCAACTTCAAAACTCTGATTGGAAGTACGTAATCCTTCAAAAGCTAAATCTATTCTCATGGGGAAATGATGTCCCAGATGTTGAAGCATGTAACATACATGGTTTTCTTTGGAGAGATATATGCGTTTGTTCCACTTGGCTAAATAGGCCTACTTGGAACAAACAAAACCAATATACACCTAGAAAAACCCAAGTTGTAGGACGTATTCTTTCAACAACTTGCTCAATTCTCACAGGGAAACAATGTGCTAGATTCTCCTGCTTCTAACACAGATGGTATTCTTTCAAGGGATCCGTGGGTTCCTTCACGCCTGCTGAACAGGACTGTTCGGAATAAAGAGAGGCCATATCCACATTGCAAAACCTATACTGCAGGATGTATTCCTACCAAAAACTAATGCATTTCTCACAGGGAAACAAGGTGCTAGAGGCCCCTGTTTCTAACACTGAGGGTTTTCTTTCAAGAGCACATGTGTTCCTTCAAGTCAGCTGAATAGGTCTATTTTGAAAGAAGAGAGGCTTTCTTCTTGTGGAATAAAAGAATTTCCAGAAAGTACTCCTTTCAACAGCTAACTCTATTCTCAGAGGGAAACAATGTCTTAGATGCTGCTGCTTCTTCCACACATGGATTACTCTTGTGACATTCTGTGTTTCTTCAATTTAGCTGAATCAGCCGATACGGAACAAATGGAGTCAACCACCACATTGAAAAACCAAAATTGCAGGAAGTATTCCTATCAAAGTCAACTCAATCCTTCCAGGGAAAGAATGTGCAAGACGCTCCTGTTCCTAACATAAGTGGTTTTCTCTTGAGAGATACATGTGTTTCTTCAAGTTAGCTTGATAGGCCGATTTGGAACAAAATAAGCCTTTCTCCACCTTGAAAACTCTGACTGGCGGGACGTATTCCTTTCTGAAACTAACCCACTAGTTAAAGGAAACAATGTGCTAGATGCTACGACATCTAACAGAGAATTTTCTTTTACAATATAAATGTGTTCCTTCAACTCTGCTGAATAACCTCTTGGGAACAAAGAGAGCCTCTCACCATCTTGAAAATCATACCTTGCAGGAAGTATTCCTTTCCAAAACTAACTCAATTCTCGGAGTGAAACAAAGTGCTAGATGCTCCTTGTTCGTTCAAAGATTGTTTTCTTTCGAGAAATACATGTATTTCTTCAACTCAACTGAATAGACCTCTTTGGAACACAGAGAGACTATCTCCACCTTCAAAACCGCAAAATGCAGAAATATGCCTTTCAAAAACTAATTCAATTCTCACAGGGAAACACTGTGCTGGATGCTCCTACGTCTAATGCAGATGGGTTTGTTTCGAAAGATACATGTGTGATTTCACGTTGCTGGACAGACCTAGGTAGAACAAAATTTGCCTTTCTCCACCTTGAGTATTCTGGTTGACAGCACGTCTTCCTTTCCAAAACTACGTGAAATCACACAGGTAAACAATGTGCTCCTTGGTTCTGCTTCTAACACACATGATTTTCTTTGGAGACATACATGTGGTTCTTCAACTGAGATGAAAAGGTCTATTTGGAACAAACAGAGTTTATCACTGACTTGAAATACGTAATTTGCAGGCAGTGTCCTTTGAAAAACGAACTCAGTTCTCAAAGCGTGCCTATGTTCTAAATTTTCCTGCTTCTAGCCCAAATGGGTTTCTTTGGAGAGATACAGCTGTTTAGTTCACTCAGCTGCATAGGCCTACTTGGATCAAAGAGAGTCTATATAACCTGAAAACAATCTAAGTTTTAGAAAGTATCCTTTCAAAACAGAACTCATTTCTCACATCGAAGCATCATGCTCGGTTCCCCTCCTACTTATACAAATGCTATTCTTTTGTGAGATACATGTGTATCCTCAACTCAGCTGAAAAGGCCTATTTGGAACAACTTAGCCTATCTCCACATGGAGAATCCTACGTGGTGGATGTATTCCTTTCAAATCGAACACATTTCTCACATGGAAACAATGTGTTGAGGCTGAAGTTCATAATATTGATGGTTTCTTTGGAGAAATACATGTGTTTCTTCAACCGAGCTGAATATTCCCATTTAGATGTAAGAGAGCCTAACACCATCTTGAAAAATCTCCTTTCCAGGAAGTATTACTTTCCAAAACTTTCTCCATTCTCACAGGGACGCCATGGGCTACATGCTCCTGTTTCTAATACAGATGGGTTTGTTTCGAGAGATACATGTGTTTCTTCAAGTTGCTGGACAGGCCTTTTTGGAACAACATGAGCCTTTCTCCACCTTGAAAACTATGATTGTCAGGAAGAATTCCTTTCATTAACTATCTCCATGCTCACCAAGAAGCAATGTGCTCGAAGTTCCTGCTTCTAACACGGAAGGTTTTCTTTGGAGAGATCCGCGTGTTTGCTCAACTCAGCAGAACAGGTGTATTTAGAACAAAGAGAGCCAATGTCCACCTTGAAAAAGGTAAGATTCAGGACTGCTTTCTTTCAAAAACCAACTCAATTCTCAAAGGGGAGCAATGTGCAAGATCCTCCTCCGTTTTGCCCAGATGATGTTCTTCTGAGAGACACGTGTTTGTTCACTCAGCTCAATAGATCTATTTGCAACAAAGGGAGCCTGTCTCCACCTTGAAAACCCTAAGTTGCAGGAAGTGGTCGTCTCAAAATCTCACTCTGTTCTCCCAGGGAAACCATGTGCTAGTAGGTGCACCTTCTCTCATAGATGGTTCTCTTGGAGACAGAAATGTGGTTCTTCAACGCAGCTGAATAGGCCTATTTGGCACAACGAGATTGTCTTTCGACATTGAAGACCTAAGTAACTGGAGGTATGGGGTTTAAAAACTCACTCAGTCTGAGAGGGAAACAATGTGCTAGATACTCCAGCTTCTAACCTAGATGGTTTTCTTTGCAGAGATGCGTGATTCTTTTCAAATCAGCAGAATGGGTGTATAGGGAACAAAGAGAACCTATCCCCATCTTGAAAACTCTGAATGGCAGGACGTATTTCTCTCAAAAGGTAACTCAGCTCTCGGCGGGAGACAATGTGATAGATGCTCCTCCTTCTTACCCAGATGGTCTTCTTTCAAGAGACACATGCATCTCTTCAACTGAGCTGAAGAAGCCTATTTGGCAGAAAGGGAGCCTATCTCCACCTAGAAAAACCTTTTTTGCCCTTAGTATTCATTTTAATAACAAAATCATTTCTCAGAGGGCAACAGTATGCTTGAACATCCTGCTTCTAAAATACATGGTTTTCTTCTTCGTGATATATGTGTTTCTTCAAATCAGCTGAATAGGCCTATTTGGAACAAAGGGAGCCTATGTCCACCTTGGAAAACATAACGTGTAGGCAGTGTTCCTCTCAAAAACTAACTCATGTTTCTCTGGGAAAGAATGTGTTAGATGCTCCTGCTTTGGACACTAACGGTTTTCTTTTGAGAGGTACATGTGTTTCTTCAACTCAGCTGAATAGGACGATTTAGAACAAAGAGTGGCTATATCCACCTTGAAAAATCTAAGTTGTAGGAAGTATTCCTTTCAAAATCTAATGCATTTCTCTCAGGGGAACAATGTGCTAGATGGGGACGTTTGTAACCTAGGTGGTTTTTCTGTAGAGATACATGTGTTGATTCAACTCACCTTAAAGGGCCTATTTGGAACATGGAGAGCCTATCTCCACCTGGAAAAACCTAAGTTCCAGGAAGTATTTCTTCCCAAAACGAACTCAGTTCTCACAGGGAGGCAATGTGCTTGATGCTCCTTGTTCTAACACAGATAGTTTTCCTTTGAGACATACCTGTGTTTCCTCATCTTAGCTGGATAGGACTATTCGGGAAAAAATGAGCTTTTCTCCAGTTGAAAACTCTGATGGGAAGTATGTATGGCATTCAAAATAAAATTCAAGCCTCACAGTGAAATAATGCCCTAGATGTTGAATCTTTCATCATAGATGGATTTCTAGGGAGACATATATTTCTTTTTCCCACTCGGCTAAATAGGACCGTTTGGAACAGCGGAGCCAAATCTGCACCTTGAGAAATCTATGGTGCAGATAGTATTCCTTTCATAAACTAACTCAGTTCTCACAGGGAAGCAATGTGCTCGATAGTTCTGCTTCTGACACAAATGGTTTCATTTTGAGATATGCATGTATTTCTTCCACTCAGTTGAAAAGGACGATTTGGTAGAATAATAGCCTGTCTAAACCTTGACAATCTTATGTTGCAGGAGGTATTTTTTTCAAAAACCACCTCAGTTCTCACAGGGAAACAATGTGATAGACGTTCCTGCTTGTGATACTACCTGTTTTCCTTTGACAAAGACTTGTGTTTCTTCAAGTCAGCTGACAAGACTTACTTGGAAAAAACATAGCCTATCCCAACTTTGAAAAACGAAGCTGCAGGAAATACTACCTCCGAAAACTGACTCAGTTCTCACAGGTAAACACTCTTGTAAATGTTCCTCCTTCGAGCACAAATGGCTTTCCTTCGAGAGATACATGTGTTTATTCAACTCAGCTTCACCGGCCTATTTCGAAGAAAGAGAGCCTACTCCACATGGAAAACCTAAGATGCAGAAAGTATTTCTTTCAAAAACTAATTCAAATCTTACAGGAAAACAATGTGCTAGCTGCTCCTGGTCCTAACACAGAGAGTTTTCTTTTGAGAGATACGTGTGCTTCTCCAACTTAGCTTGATAGGCCTGTTTGGAACAAAGTGAGCTTTTCTCCAACTTCAAAACTCTGATTGGAAGTACGTAATCCTTCAAAAGCTAAATCTATTCTCATGGGGAAATGATGTCCCAGATGTTGAAGCATGTAACATACATGGTTTTCTTTGGAGAGATATATGCGTTTGTTCCACTTGGCTAAATAGGCCTACTTGGAACAAACAAAACCAATATACACCTAGAAAAACCCAAGTTGTAGGACGTATTCTTTCAACAACTTGCTCAATTCTCACAGGGAAACAATGTGCTAGATTCTCCTGCTTCTAACACAGATGGTATTCTTTCAAGGGATCCGTGGGTTCCTTCACGCCTGCTGAACAGGACTGTTCGGAATAAAGAGAGGCCATATCCACATTGCAAAACCTATAGTGCAGGATGTATTCCTACCAAAAACTAATGCATTTCTCACAGGGAAACAAGGTGCTAGAGGCCCCTGTTTCTAACACTGAGGGTTTTCTTTCAAGAGCACATGTGTTCCTTCAAGTCAGCTGAATAGGTCTATTTTGAAAGAAGAGAGGCTTTCTTCTTGTGGAATAAAAGAATTTCCAGAAAGTACTCCTTTCAACAGCTAACTCTATTCTCAGAGGGAAACAATGTCTTAGATGCTGCTGCTTCTTCCACACATGGATTACTCTTGTGACATTCTGTGTTTCTTCAATTTAGCTGAATCAGCCGATATGGAACAAATGGAGTCAACCACCACGTTGAAAAACCAAAGTTGCAGGAAGTATTTCTATCAAAGTCAACTCAATCATTCCAGGGAAAGAATGTGCAAGACGCTCCTGTTCCTAACATAAGTGGTTTTCTCTTGAGAGATACATGTGTTTCTTCAAGTTAGCTTGATAGGCCGATTTGGAACAAAATAAGCCTTTCTCCACCTTGAAGACTCTGATTGGCGGCACGTATTCCTTTCTGAAACTAACCCACTAGTTAAAGGAAACAATGTGCTAGATGCTACGACATCTAACAGAGAATTTTCTTTTACAATATAAATGTGTTCCTTCAACTCTGCTGAATAACCTCTTGGGAACAAAGAGAGCCTCTCACCATCTTGAAAATCATACCTTGCAGGAAGTATTCCTTTCCAAAACTAACTCAATTCTCGGAGTGAAACAAAGTGCTAGATGCTCCTTGTTCGTTCAAAGATTGTTTTCTTTCGAGAAATACATGTATTTCTTCAACTCAACTGAATAGACCTCTTTGGAACACAGAGAGACTATCTCCACCTTGAAAACCGCAAAATGCAGAAATATGCCTTTCAAAAACTAATTCAATTCTCACAGGGAAACACTGTGCTGGATGCTCCTACGTCTAATGCAGATGGGTTTGTTTCGAAAGATACATGTGTGTTTTCACGTTGCTGGACAGACCTAGGTAGAACAAAATTTGCCTTTCTCCACCTTGAGTATTCTGGTTGACAGCACGTCTTCCTTTCCAAAACTACGTGAAATCACACAGGGAAACAATGTGCTCCTTGGTTCTGCTTCTAACACACATGATTTTCTTTGGAGACATACATGTGGTTCTCCAACTGAGATGAAAAGGTCTATTTGGAACAAACAGAGTTTATCACTGACTTGAAATACGTAATTTGCAGGCAGTGTCCTTTGAAAAACGAACACAGCTCTCACAGCGTGCCTATGTTCTAAATTTTCCTGCTTCTAGCCCAAATGGGTTTCTTTGAAGAGATACAGCTGTTTAGTTCACTCAGCTGCATAGGCCTACTTGGATCAAAGAGAGTCTATATAACCTGAAAACAATCTAAGTTTTAGAAAGTATCCTTTCAAAACAGAACTCATTTCTCACATCGAAGCATCATGCTCGGTTCCCCTCCTACTTATACAAATGCTATTCTTTTGTGAGAAACATGTGTATCCTCAACTCAGCTGAAAAGGCCTATTTGGAACAACTTAGCCTATCTCCACATGGAGAATCCTACGTGGTGGATGTATTCCTTTCAAAATCGAACACATTTCTCACATGGAAACAATGTGTTGAGGCTGAAGTTCATAATATTGATGGTTTCTTTGGAGAAATACATGTGTTTCTTCAACCGAGCTGAATATTCCCATTTAGATGTAAGAGAGCCTAACACCATCTTGAAAAATCTCCTTTCCAGGAAGTATTACTTTCCAAAACTTTCTCCAATCTCACAGGGACGCCATGGGCTACATGCTCCTGTTTCTAATACAGATGGGTTTGTTTCGAGAGATACATGTGTTTCTTCAAGTTACTGGACAGGCCTTTTTGGAACAACATGAGCCTTTCTCCACCTTGAAAACTATGATTGTCAGGAAGAATTCCTTTCATTAACTATCTCCATGCTCACCAAGAAGCAATGTGCTCGAAGTTCCTGCTTCTAACACGGAAGGTTTTCTTTGGAGAGATCCGCGTGTTTGCTCAACTCAGCAGAACAGGTGTATTTAGAACAAAGAGAGCCAATGTCCACCTTGAAAAAGGTAAGATTCAGGACTTCTTTCTTTCAAAAACCAACTCAATTCTCAAAGGGGAGCAATGTGCAAGATCCTCCTCCGTTTTGCCCAGATGATGTTCTTCTGAGAGACACGTGTTTGTTCACTCAGCTCAATAGATCTATTTGCAACAAAGGGAGCCTGTCTCCACCTTGAAAACCCTAAGTTGCAGGAAGTGGTCGTCTCAAAATCTCACTCTGTTCTCCCAGGGAAACGATGTGCTAGCAGGTGCACCTTCTCTCATAGATGGTTCTCTTGGAGACAGAAATGTGGTTCTTCAACGCAGCTGAATAGGCCTATTTGGCACAACGAGATTGTCTTTTGACATTGAAGACCTAAGTAACTGGAGGTATGGGGTTTAAAAACTCACTCAGTCTGAGAGGGAAACAATGTGCTAGATACTCCAGCTTCTAACCTAGATGGTTTTCTTTGCAGAGATGCGTGATTCTTTTCAAATCAGCAGAATGGGTGTATAGGGAACAAAGAGAACCTATCCCCATCTTGAAAACTCTGAATGGCAGGACGTATTTCTCTCAAAAGGTAACTCAGCTCTCGGCGGGAGACAATGTGATAGATGCTCCTCCTTCTTACCCAGATGGTCTTCTTTCAAGAGACACATGCATCTCTTCAACTGAGCTGAAGAAGCCTATTTGGCAGAAAGGGAGCCTATCTCCACCTAGAAAAACCTTTTTTGCCCTTAGTATTCATTTTAAAAACAAAATCATTTCTCAGAGGGCAACAGTATGCTTGAACATCCTGCTTCTAAAATACATGGTTTTCTTCTTCGTGATATATGTGTTTCTTCAAATCAGCTGAATAGGCCTATTTGGAACAAAGGGAGCCTATGTCCACCTTGAAAAACATAACGTGTAGGCAGTGTTCCTCTCAAAAACTAACTCATGTTTCTCTGGGAAAGAATGTGTTAGATGCTCCTGCTTTGGACACTAACGGTTTTCTTTTGAGAGGTACATGTGTTCCTTCAACTCAGCTGAATAGGACGATTTAGAACAAAGAGTGGCTATATCCACCTTGAAAAATCTAAGTTGCAGGAAGTATTCCTTTCAAAATCTAATGCATTTCTCTCAGGGGAACAATGTGCTAGATGGGGACGTTTGTAACCTAGGTGGTTTTTCTGTAGAGATACATGTGTTGATTCAACTCACCTTAAAGGGCCTATTTGGAACATGGAGAGCCTATCTCCACCTGGAAAAACCTAAGTTCCAGGAAGTATTTCTTCCCAAAACGAACTCAGTTCTCACAGGGAGGCAATGTGCTTGATGCTCCTTGTTCTAACACAGATAGTTTTCCTTTGAGACATACCTGTGTTTCCTCATCTTAGCTGGATAGGACTATTCGGGAAAAAATGAGCTTTTCTCCAGTTGAAAACTCTGATGGGAAGTATGTATGGCATTCAAAATAAAATTCAAGCCTCACAGTGAAATAATGCCCTAGATGTTGAATCTTTCATCATAGATGGATTTCTAGGGAGACATATATTTCTTTTTCCCACTTGGCTAAATAGGACCGTTTGGAACAGCGGAGCCAAATCTGCACCTTGAGAAATCTATGGTGCAGATAGTATTCCTTTCATAAACTAACTCAGTTCTCACAGGGAAGCAATGTGCTCGATAGTTCTGCTTCTGACACAAATGGTTTCATTTTGAGATATGCATGTATTTCTTCCACTCAGTTGAAAAGGACGATTTGGTAGAATAATAGCCTGTCTAAACCTTGACAATCTTATGTTGCAGGAGGTATTTTTTTCAAAAACCACCTCAGTTCTCACAGGGAAACAATGTGATAGACGTTCCTGCTTGTGACACTACCTGTTTTCCTTTGACAAAGACTTGTGTTTCTTCAAGTCAGCTGACAAGACTTACTTGGAAAAAACATAGCCTATCCCAACTTTGAAAAACGAAGCTGCAGGAAATACTACCTCCGAAAACTGACTCAGTTCTCACAGGTAAACACTCTTGTAAATGTTCCTCCTTCGAGCACAAATGGCTTTCCTTCGAGAGATACATGTGTTTATTCAACTCAGCTTCACCGGCCTATTTCGAAGAAAGAGAGCCTACTCCACATGGAAAACCTAAGATGCAGAAAGTATTTCTTTCAAAAACTAATTCAAATCTTACAGGAAAACAATGTGCTAGCTGCTCCTGGTCCTAACACAGAGAGTTTTCTTTTGAGAGATACGTGTGCTTCTCCAACTTAGCTTGATAGGCCTGTTTGGAACAAAGTGAGCTTTTCTCCAACTTCAAAACTCTGATTGGAAGTACGTAATCCTTCAAAAGCTAAATCTATTCTCATGGGGAAATGATGTCCCAGATGTTGAAGCATGTAACATACATGGTTTTCTTTGGAGAG
Source organism: Castor canadensis (assembly GCF_047511655.1). Classification (NCBI taxonomy): domain Eukaryota; kingdom Metazoa; phylum Chordata; class Mammalia; order Rodentia; family Castoridae; genus Castor; species Castor canadensis. Next base: position 37,362,860 of record NC_133402.1, read on the forward strand.
ATATATGCGTTTGTTCCACTTGGCTAAATAGGCCTACTTGGAACAAACAAAACCAATATACACCTAGAAAAACCCAAGTTGTAGGACGTATTCTTTCAACAACTTGCTCAATTCTCACAGGGAAACAATGTGCTAGATTCTCCTGCTTCTAACACAGATGGTATTCTTTCAAGGGATCCGTGGGTTCCTTCACGCCTGCTGAACAGGACTGTTCGGAATAAAGAGAGGCCATATCCACATTGCAAAACCTATACTGCAGGATGTATTCCTACCAAAAACTAATGCATTTCTCACAGGGAAACAAGGTGCTAGAGGCCCCTGTTTCTAACACTGAGGGTTTTCTTTCAAGAGCACATGTGTTCCTTCAAGTCAGCTGAATAGGTCTATTTTGAAAGAAGAGAGGCTTTCTTCTTGTGGAATAAAAGAATTTCCAAAAAGTACTCCTTTCAACAGCTAACTCTATTCTCAGAGGGAAACAATGTCTTAGATGCTGCTGCTTCTTCCACACATGGATTACTCTTGTGACATTCTGTGTTTCTTCAATTTAGCTGAATCAGCCGATATGGAACAAATGGAGTCAACCACCACGTTGAAAAACCAAAGTTGCAGGAAGTATTCCTATCAAAGTCAACTCAATCCTTCCAGGGAAAGAATGTGCAAGACGCTCCTGTTCCTAACATAAGTGGTTTTCTCTTGAGAGATACATGTGTTTCTTCAAGTTAGCTTGATAGGCCGATTTGGAACAAAATAAGCCTTTCTCCACCTTGAAAACTCTGACTGGCGGCACGTATTCCTTTCTGAAACTAACCCACTAGTTAAAGGAAACAATGTGCTAGATGCTACGACATCTAACAGAGAATTTTCTTTTACAATATAAATGTGTTCCTTCAACTCTGCTGAATAACCTCTTGGGAACAAAGAGAGCCTCTCACCATCTTGAAAATCATACCTTGCAGGAAGTATTCCTTTCCAAAACTAACTCAATTCTCGGAGTGAAACAAAGTGCTAGATGCTCCTTGTTCGTTCAAAGATTGTTTTCTTTCGAGAAATACATGTATTTCTTCAACTCAACTGAATAGACCTCTTTGGAACACAGAGAGACTATCTCCACCTTGAAAACCGCAAAATGCAGAAATATGCCTTTCAAAAACTAATTCAATTCTCACAGGGAAACACTGTGCTGGATGCTCCTACGTCTAATGCAGATGGGTTTGTTTCGAAAGATACATGTGTGTTTTCACGTTGCTGGACAGACCTAGGTAGAACAAAATTTGCCTTTCTCCACCTTGAGTATTCTGGTTGACAGCACGTCTTCCTTTCCAAAACTACGTGAAATCACACAGGGAAACAATGTGCTCCTTGGTTCTGCTTCTAACACACATGATTTTCTTTGGAGACATACATGTGGTTCTTCAACTGAGATGAAAAGGTCTATTTGGAACAAACAGAGTTTATCACTGACTTGAAATACGTAATTTGCAGGCAGTGTCCTTTGAAAAACGAACTCAGTTCTCACAGCGTGCCTATGTTCTAAATTTTCCTGCTTCTAGCCCAAATGGGTTTCTTTGAAGAGATACAGCTGTTTAGTTCACTCAGCTGCATAGGCCTACTTGGATCAAAGAGAGTCTATATAACCTGAAAACAATCTAAGTTTTAGAAAGTATCCTTTCAAAACAGAACTCATTTCTCACATCGAAGCATCATGCTCGGTTCCCCTCCTACTTATACAAATGGTATTCTTTTGTGAGATACATGTGTATCCTCAACTCAGCTGAAAAGGCCTATTTGGAACAACTTAGCCTATCTCCACATGGAGAATCCTACGTGGTGGATGTATTCCTTTCAAATCGAACACATTTCTCACATGGAAACAATGTGTTGAGGCTGAAGTTCATAATATTGATGGTTTCTTTGGAGAAATACATGTGTTTCTTCAACCGAGCTGAATATTCCCATTTAGATGTAAGAGAGCCTAACACCATCTTGAAAAATCTCCTTTCCAGGAAGTATTACTTTCCAAAACTTTCTCCATTCTCACAGGGACGCCATGGGCTACATGCTCCTGTTTCTAATACAGATGGGTTTGTTTCGAGAGATACATGTGTTTCTTCAAGTTGCTGGACAGGCCTTTTTGGAACAACATGAGCCTTTCTCCACCTTGAAAACTATGATTGTCAGGAAGAATTCCTTTCATTAACTATCTCCATGCTCACCAAGAAGCAATGTGCTCGAAGTTCCTGCTTCTAACACGGAAGGTTTTCTTTGGAGAGATCCGCGTGTTTGCTCAACTCAGCAGAACAGGTGTATTTAGAACAAAGAGAGCCAATGTCCACCTTGAAAAAGGTAAGATTCAGGACTGCTTTCTTTCAAAAACCAACTCAATTCTCAAAGGGGAGCAATGTGCAAGATCCTCCTCCGTTTTGCCCAGATGATGTTCTTCTGAGAGACACGTGTTTGTTCACTCAGCTCAATAGATCTATTTGCAACAAAGGGAGCCTGTCTCCACCTTGAAAACCCTAAGTTGCAGGAAGTGGTCGTCTCAAAATCTCACTCTGTTCTCCCAGGGAAACCATGTGCTAGTAGGTGCACCTTCTCTCATAGATGGTTCTCTTGGAGACAGAAATGTGGTTCTTCAACGCAGCTGAATAGGCCTATTTGGCACAACGAGATTGTCTTTCGACATTGAAGACCTAAGTAACTGGAGGTATGGGGTTTAAAAACTCACTCAGTCTGAGAGGGAAACAATGTGCTAGATACTCCAGCTTCTAACCTAGATGGTTTTCTTTGCAGAGATGCGTGATTCTTTTCAAATCAGCAGAATGGGTGTATAGGGAACAAAGAGAACCTATCCCCATCTTGAAAACTCTGAATGGCAGGACGTATTTCTCTCAAAAGGTAACTCAGCTCTCGGCGGGAGACAATGTGATAGATGCTCCTCCTTCTTACCCAGATGGTCTTCTTTCAAGAGACACATGCATCTCTTCAACTGAGCTGAAGAAGCCTATTTGGCAGAAAGGGAGCCTATCTCCACCTAGAAAAACCTTTTTTGCCCTTAGTATTCATTTTAATAACAAAATCATTTCTCAGAGGGCAACAGTATGCTTGAACATCCTGCTTCTAAAATACATGGTTTTCTTCTTCGTGATATATGTGTTTCTTCAAATCAGCTGAATAGGCCTATTTGGAACAAAGGGAGCCTATGTCCACCTTGGAAAACATAACGTGTAGGCAGTGTTCCTCTCAAAAACTAACTCATGTTTCTCTGGGAAAGAATGTGTTAGATGCTCCTGCTTTGGACACTAACGGTTTTCTTTTGAGAGGTACATGTGTTTCTTCAACTCAGCTGAATAGGACGATTTAGAACAAAGAGTGGCTATATCCACCTTGAAAAATCTAAGTTGCAGGAAGTATTCCTTTCAAAATCTAATGCATTTCTCTCAGGGGAACAATGTGCTAGATGGGGACGTTTGTAACCTAGGTGGTTTTTCTGTAGAGATACATGTGTTGATTCAACTCACCTTAAAGGGCCTATTTGGAACATGGAGAGCCTATCTCCACCTGGAAAAACCTAAGTTCCAGGAAGTATTTCTTCCCAAAACGAACTCAGTTCTCACAGGGAGGCAATGTGCTTGATGCTCCTTGTTCTAACACAGATAGTTTTCCTTTGAGACATACCTGTGTTTCCTCATCTTAGCTGGATAGGACTATTCGGGAAAAAATGAGCTTTTCTCCAGTTGAAAACTCTGATGGGAAGTATGTATGGCATTCAAAATAAAATTCAAGCCTCACAGTGAAATAATGCCCTAGATGTTGAATCTTTCATCATAGATGGATTTCTAGGGAGACATATATTTCTTTTTCCCACTCGGCTAAATAGGACCTTTTGGAACAGCGGAGCCAAATCTGCACCTTGAGAAATCTATGGTGCAGATAGTATTCCTTTCATAAACTAACTCAGTTCTCACAGGGAAGCAATGTGCTCGATAGTTCTGCTTCTGACACAAATGGTTTCATTTTGAGATATGCATGTATTTCTTCCACTCAGTTGAAAAGGACGATTTGGTAGAATAATAGCCTGTCTAAACCTTGACAATCTTATGTTGCAGGAGGTATTTTTTTCAAAAACCACCTCAGTTCCCACAGGGAAACAATGTGATAGACGTTCCTGCTTGTGACACTACCTGTTTTCCTTTGACAAAGACTTGTGTTTCTTCAAGTCAGCTGACAAGACTTACTTGGAAAAAACATAGCCTATCCCAACTTTGAAAAACGAAGCTGCAGGAAATACTACCTCCGAAAACTGACTCAGTTCTCACAGGTAAACACTCTTGTAAATGTTCCTCCTTCGAGCACAAATGGCTTTCCTTCGAGAGATATATGTGTTTATTCAACTCAGCTTCACCGGCCTATTTCGAAGAAAGAGAGCCTACTCCACATGGAAAACCTAAGATGCAGAAAGTATTTCTTTCAAAAACTAATTCAAATCTTACAGGAAAACAATGTGCTAGCTGCTCCTGGTCCTAACACAGAGAGTTTTCTTTTGAGAGATACGTGTGCTTCTCCAACTTAGCTTGATAGGCCTGTTTGGAACAAAGTGAGCTTTTCTCCAACTTCAAAACTCTGATTGGAAGTACGTAATCCTTCAAAAGCTAAATCTATTCTCATGGGGAAATGATGTCCCAGATGTTGAAGCATGTAACATACATGGTTTTCTTTGGAGAGATATATGCGTTTGTTCCACTTGGCTAAATAGGCCTACTTGGAACAAACAAAGCCAATATACACCTAGAAAAACCCAAGTTGTAGGACGTATTCTTTCAACAACTTGCTCAATTCTCACAGGGAAACAATGTGCTAGATTCTCCTGCTTCTAACACAGATGGTATTCTTTCAAGGGATCCGTGGGTTCCTTCACGCCTGCTGAACAGGACTGTTCGGAATAAAGAGAGGCCATATCCACATTGCAAAACCTATACTGCAGGATGTATTCCTACCAAAAACTAATGCATTTCTCACAGGGAAACAAGGTGCTAGAGGCCCCTGTTTCTAACACTGAGGGTTTTCTTTCAAGAGCACATGTGTTCCTTCAAGTCAGCTGAATAGGTCTATTTTGAAAGAAGAGAGGCTTTCTTCTTGTGGAATAAAAGAATTTCCAGAAAGTACTCCTTTCAACAGCTAACTCTATTCTCAGAGGGAAACAATGTCTTAGATGCTGCTGCTTCTTCCACACATGGATTACTCTTGTGACATTCTGTGTTTCTTCAATTTAGCTGAATCAGCCGATATGGAACAAATGGAGTCAACCACCACGTTGAAAAACCAAAGTTGCAGGAAGTATTCCTATCAAAGTCAACTCAATCCTTCCAGGGAAAGAATGTGCAAGATGCTCCTGTTCCTAACATAAGTGGTTTTCTCTTGAGAGATACATGTGTTTCTTCAAGTTAGCTTGATAGGCCGATTTGGAACAAAATAAGCCTTTCTCCACCTTGAAAACTCTGATTGGCGGCACGTATTCCTTTCTGAAACTAACCCACTAGCTAAAGGAAACAATGTGCTAGATGCTACGACATCTAACAGAGAATTTTCTTTTACAATATAAATGTGTTCCTTCAACTCTGCTGAATAACCTCTTGGGAACAAAGAGAGCCTCTCACCATCTTGAAAATCATACCTTGCAGGAAGTATTCCTTTCCAAAACTAACTCAATTCTCGGAGTGAAACAAAGTGCTAGATGCTCCTTGTTCGTTCAAAGATTGTTTTCTTTCGAGAAATACATGTATTTCTTCAACTCAACTGAATAGACCTCTTTGGAACACAGAGAGACTATCTCCACCTTGAAAACCGCAAAATGCAGAAATATGCCTTTCAAAAACTAATTCAATTCTCACAGGGAAACACTGTGCTGGATGCTCCTACGTCTAATGCAGATGGGTTTGTTTCGAAAGATACATGTGTGTTTTCACGTTGCTGGACAGACCTAGGTAGAACAAAATTTGCCTTTCTCCACCTTGAGTATTCTGGTTGACAGCACGTCTTCCTTTCCAAAACTACGTGAAATCACACAGGGAAACAATGTGCTCCTTGGTTCTGCTTCTAACACACATGATTTTCTTTGGAGACATACATGTGGTTCTTCAACTGAGATGAAAAGGTCTATTTGGAACAAACAGAGTTTATCACTGACTTGAAATACGTAATTTGCAGGCAGTGTCCTTTGAAAAACGAACTCAGTTCTCACAGCGTGCCTATGTTCTAAATTTTCCTGCTTCTAGCCCAAATGGGTTTCTTTGAAGAGATACAGCTGTTTAGTTCACTCAGCTGCATAGGCCTACTTGGATCAAAGAGAGTCTATATAACCTGAAAACAATCTAAGTTTTAGAAAGTATCCTTTCAAAACAGAACTCATTTCTCACATCGAAGCATCATGCTCGGTTCCCCTCCTACTTATACAAATGGTATTCTTTTGTGAGATACATGTGTATCCTCAACTCAGCTGAAAAGGCCTATTTGGAACAACTTAGCCTATCTCCACATGGAGAATCCTACGTGGTGGATGTATTCCTTTCAAAATCGAACACATTTCTCACATGGAAACAATGTGTTGAGGCTGAAGTTCATAATATTGATGGTTTCTTTGGAGAAATACATGTGTTTCTTCAACCGAGCTGAATATTCCCATTTAGATGTAAGAGAGCCTAACACCATCTTGAAAAATCTCCTTTCCAGGAAGTATTACTTTCCAAAACTTTCTCCATTCTCACAGGGACGCCATGGGCTACATGCTCCTGTTTCTAATACAGATGGGTTTGTTTCGAGAGATACATGTGTTTCTTCAAGTTACTGGACAGGCCTTTTTGGAACAACATGAGCCTTTCTCCACCTTGAAAACTATGATTGTCAGGAAGAATTCCTTTCATTAACTATCTCCATGCTCACCAAGAAGCAATGTGCTCGAAGTTCCTGCTTCTAACACGGAAGGTTTTCTTTGGAGAGATCCGCGTGTTTGCTCAACTCAGCAGAACAGGTGTATTTAGAACAGAGAGAGCCAATGTCCACCTTGAAAAAGGTAAGATTCAGGACTTCTTTCTTTCAAAAACCAACTCAATTCTCAAAGGGGAGCAATGTGCAAGATCCTCCTCCGTTTTGCCCAGTTGATGTTCTTCTGAGAGACACGTGTTTGTTCACTCAGCTCGATAGATCTATTTGCAAAAAAGGGAGCCTGTCTCCACCTTGAGAACCCTAAGTTGCAGGAAGTGGTCGTCTCAAAATCTCACTCTGTTCTCCCAGGGAAACCATGTGCTAGCAGGTGCACCTTCTCTCATAGATGGTTCTCTTGGAGACAGAAATGTGATTCTTCAATGCAGCTGAATAGGCCTATTTGGCACAACGAGATTGTCTTTCGACATTGAAGACCTAAGTAACTGGAGGTATTGGGTTTAAAAACTCACTCAGTCTGAGAGGGAAACAATGTGCTAGATACTCCAGCTTCTAACCTAGATGGTTTTCTTTGCAGAGATGCGTGATTCTTTTCAAATCAGCAGAATGGGTGTATAGGGAACAAAGAGAACCTATCCCCATCTTGAAAACTCTGAATGGCCGGACGTATTTCTCTCAAAAGGTAACTCAGCTCTCGGCAGGAGACAATGTGATAGATGCTCCTCCTTCTTACCCAGATGGTCTTCTTTCAAGAGACACATGCATCTCTTCAACTGAGCTGAAGAAGCCTATTTGGCAGAAAGGGAGCCTATCTCCACCTAGAAAAACTTTTTTTGCCCTTAGTATTCATTTTAAAAACAAAATCATTTCTCAGAGGGCAACAGTATGCTTGAACATCCTGCTTCTAAAATACATGGTTTTCTTCTTAGTGATATATGTGTTTCTTCAAATCAGCTGAATAGGCCTATTTGGAACAAAGGGAGCCTATGTCCACCTTGAAAAACATAACGTGTAGGCAGTGTTCCTCTCAAAAACTAACTCATGTTTCTCTGGGAAAGAATGTGTTAGATGCTCCTGCTTTGGACACTAACGGTTTTCTTTTGAGAGGTACATGTGTTTCTTCAACTCAGCTGAATAGGACGATTTAGAACAAAGAGTGGCTATATCCACCTTGAAAAATCTAAGTTGCAGGAAGTATTCCTTTCAAAATCTAATGCATTTCTCTCAGGGGAACAATGTGCTAGATGGGGACGTTTGTAACCTAGGTGGTTTTTCTGTAGAGATACATGTGTTGATTCAACTCACCTTAAAGGGCCTATTTGGAACATGGAGAGCCTATCTCCACCTGGAAAAACCTAAGTTCCAGGAAGTATTTCTTCCCAAAACGAACTCAGTTCTCACAGGGAGGCAATGTGCTTGATGCTCCTTGTTCTAACACAGATAGTTTTCCTTTGAGACATACCTGTGTTTCCTCATCTTAGCTGGATAGGACTATTCGGGAAAAAATGAGCTTTTCTCCAGTTGAAAACTCTGATGGGAAGTATGTATGGCATTCAAAATAAAATTCAAGCCTCACAGTGAAATAATGCCCTAGATGTTGAATCTTTCATCATAGATGGATTTCTAGGGAGACATATATTTCTTTTTCCCACTCGGCTAAATAGGACCTTTTGGAACAGCGGAGCCAAATCTGCACCTTGAGAAATCTATGGTGCAGATAGTATTCCTTTCATAAACTAACTCAGTTCTCACAGGGAAGCAATGTGCTCGATAGTTCTGCTTCTGACACAAATGGTTTCATTTTGAGATATGCATGTATTTCTTCCACTCAGTTGAAAAGGACGATTTGGTAGAATAATAGCCTGTCTAAACCTTGACAATCTTATGTTGCAGGAGGTATTTTTTTCAAAAACCACCTCAGTTCTCACAGGGAAACAATGTGATAGACGTTCCTGCTTGTGACACTACCTGTTTTCCTTTGACAAAGACTTGTGTTTCTTCAAGTCAGCTGACAAGACTTACTTGGAAAAAACATAGCCTATCCCAACTTTGAAAAACGAAGCTGCAGGAAATACTACCTCCGAAAACTGACTCAGTTCTCACAGGTAAACACTCTTGTAAATGTTCCTCCTTCGAGCACAAATGGCTTTCCTTCGAGAGATATATGTGTTTATTCAACTCAGCTTCACCGGCCTATTTCGAAGAAAGAGAGCCTACTCCACATGGAAAACCTAAGATGCAGAAAGTATTTCTTTCAAAAACTAATTCAAATCTTACAGGAAAACAATGTGCTAGCTGCTCCTGGTCCTAACACAGAGAGTTTTCTTTTGAGAGATACGTGTGCTTCTCCAACTTAGCTTGATAGGCCTGTTTGGAACAAAGTGAGCTTTTCTCCAACTTCAAAACTCTGATTGGAAGTACGTAATCCTTCAAAAGCTAAATCTATTCTCATGGGGAAATGATGTCCCAGATGTTGAAGCATGTAACATACATGGTTTTCTTTGGAGAGATATATGCGTTTGTTCCACTTGGCTAAATAGGCCTACTTGGAACAAACAAAGCCAATATACACCTAGAAAAACCCAAGTTGTAGGACGTATTCTTTCAACAACTTGCTCAATTCTCACAGGGAAACAATGTGCTAGATTCTCCTGCTTCTAACACAGATGGTATTCTTTCAAGGGATCCGTGGGTTCCTTCACGCCTGCTGAACAGGACTGTTCGGAATAAAGAGAGGCCATATCCACATTGCAAAACCTATACTGCAGGATGTATTCCTACCAAAAACTAATGCATTTCTCACAGGGAAACAAGGTGCTAGAGGCCCCTGTTTCTAACACTGAGGGTTTTCTTTCAAGAGCACATGTGTTCCTTCAAGTCAGCTGAATAGGTCTATTTTGAAAGAAGAGAGGCTTTCTTCTTGTGGAATAAAAGAATTTCCAGAAAGTACTCCTTTCAACAGCTAACTCTATTCTCAGAGGGAAACAATGTCTTAGATGCTGCTGCTTCTTCCACACATGGATTACTCTTGTGACATTCTGTGTTTCTTCAATTTAGCTGAATCAGCCGATATGGAACAAATGGAGTCAACCACCACGTTGTAAAACCAAAGTTGCAGGAAGTATTCCTATCAAAGTCAACTCAATCCTTCCAGGGAAAGAATGTGCAAGATGCTCCTGTTCCTAACATAAGTGGTTTTCTCTTGAGAGATACATGTGTTTCTTCAAGTTAGCTTGATAGGCCGATTTGGAACAAAATAAGCCTTTCTCCACCTTGAAAACTCTGATTGGCGGCACGTATTCCTTTCTGAAACTAACCCACTAGCTAAAGGAAACAATGTGCTAGATGCTACGACATCTAACAGAGAATTTTCTTTTACAATATAAATGTGTTCCTTCAACTCTGCTGAATAACCTCTTGGGAACAAAGAGAGCCTCTCACCATCTTGAAAATCATACCTTGCAGGAAGTATTCCTTTCCAAAACTAACTCAATTCTCGGAGTGAAACAAAGTGCTAGATGCTCCTTGTTCGTTCAAAGATTGTTTTCTTTCGAGAAATACATGTGTTTCTTCAAATCAACTGAATAGACCTCTTTGGAACACAGAGAGACTATCTCCACCTTCAAAACCGCAAAATGCAGAAATATGCCTTTCAAAAACTAATTCAATTCTCACAGGGAAACACTGTGCTGGATGCTCCTACGTCTAATGCAGATGGGTTTGTTTCGAAAGATACATGTGTGTTTTCACGTTGCTGGACAGACCTAGGTAGAACAAAATTTGCCTTTCTCCACCTTGAGTATTCTGGTTGACAGCACGTCTTCCTTTCCAAAACTACGTGAAATCACACAGGGAAACAATGTGCTCCTTGGTTCTGCTTCTAACACACATGATTTTCTTTGGAGACATACATGTGGTTCTTCAACTGAGATGAAAAGGTCTATTTGGAACAAACAGAGTTTATCACTGACTTGAAATACGTAATTTGCAGGCAGTGTCCTTTGAAAAACGAACTCAGTTCTCACAGCGTGCCTATGTTCTAAATTTTCCTGCTTCTAGCCCAAATGGGTTTCTTTGAAGAGATACAGCTGTTTAGTTCACTCAGCTGCATAGGCCTACTTGGATCAAAGAGAGTCTATATAACCTGAAAACAATCTAAGTTTTAGAAAGTATCCTTTCAAAACAGAACTCATTTCTCACATCGAAGCATCATGCTCGGTTCCCCTCTTACTTATACAAATGGTATTCTTTTGTGAGATACATGTGTATCCTCAACTCAGCTGAAAAGGCCTATTTGGAACAACTTAGCCTATCTCCACATGGAGAATCCTACGTGGTGGATGTATTCCTTTCAAAATCGAACACATTTCTCACATGGAAACAATGTGTTGAGGCTGAAGTTCATAATATTGATGGTTTCTTTGGAGAAATACATGTGTTTCTTCAACCGAGCTGAATATTCCCATTTAGATGTAAGAGAGCCTAACACCATCTTGAAAAATCTCCTTTCCAGGAAGTATTACTTTCCAAAACTTTCTCCATTCTCACAGGGACGCCATGGGCTACATGCTCCTGTTTGTAATACAGATTTGTTTGTTTCGAGAGATACATGTGTTTCTTCAAGTTACTGGACAGGCCTTTTTGGAACAACATGAGCCTTTCTCCACCTTGAAAACTATGATTGTCAGGAAGAATTCCTTTCATTAACTATCTCCATGCTCACCAAGAAGCAATGTGCTCGAAGTTCCTGCTTCTAACACGGAAGGTTTTCTTTGGAGAGATCCGCGTGTTTGCTCAACTCAGCAGAACAGGTGTATTTAGAACAAAGAGAGCCAATGTCCACCTTGAAAAAGGTGAGATTCAGGACTTCTTTCTTTCAAAAACCAACTCAATTCTCAAAGGGGAGCAATGTGCAAGATCCTCCTCCGTTTTGCCCAGGTGATGTTCTTCTGAGAGACACGTGTTTGTTCACTCAGCTCGATAGATCTATTTGCAAAAAAGGGAGCCTGTCTCCACCTTGAAAACCCTAAGTTGCAGGAAGTGGTCGTCTCAAAATCTCACTCTGTTCTCCCAGGGAAACCATGTGCTAGCAGGTGCACCTTCTCTCATAGATGGTTCTCTTGGAGACAGAAATGTGGTTCTTCAACGCAGCTGAATAGGCCTATTTGGCACAACGAGATTGTCTTTCGACATTGAAGACCTAAGTAACTGGAGGTATGGGGTTTAAAAACTCACTCAGTCTGAGAGGGAAACAATGTGCTAGATACTCCAGCTTCTAACCTAGATGGTTTTCTTTGCAGAGATGCGTGATTCTTTTCAAATCAGCAGAATGGGTGTATAGGGAACAAAGAGAACCTATCCCCATCTTGAAAACTCTGAATGGCAGGACGTATTTCTCTCAAAAGGTAACTCAGCTCTCGGCGGGAGACAATGTGATAGATGCTCCTCCTTCTTACCCAGATGGTCTTCTTTCAAGAGACACATGCATCTCTTCAACTGAGCTGAAGAAGCCTATTTGGCAGAAAGGGAGCCTATCTCCACCTAGAAAAACCTTTTTTGCCCTTAGTATTCATTTTAAAAACAAAATCATTTCTCAGAGGGCAACAGTATGCTTGAACATCCTGCTTCTAAAATACATGGTTTTCTTCTTCGTGATATATGTGTTTCTTCAAATCAGCTGAATAGGCCTATTTGGAACAAAGGGAGCCTATGTCCACCTTGAAAAACATAACCTGTAGGCAGTGTTCCTCTCAAAAACTAACTCATGTTTCTCTGGGAAAGAATGTGTTAGATGCTCCTGCTTTGGACACTAACGGTTTTCTTTTGAGAGGTACATGTGTTTCTTCAACTCAGCTGAATAGGACGATTTAGAACAAAGAGTGGCTATATCCACCTTGAAAAATCTAAGTTGCAGGAAGTATTCCTTTCAAAATCTAATGCATTTCTCTCAGGGGAACAATGTGCTAGATGGGGACGTTTGTAACCTAGGTGGTTTTTCTGTAGAGATACATGTGTTGATTCAACTCACCTTAAAGGGCCTATTTGGAACATGGAGAGCCTATCTCCACCTGGAAAAACCTAAGTTCCAGGAAGTATTTCTTCCCAAAACGAACTCAGTTCTCACAGGGAGGCAATGTGCTTGATGCTCCTTGTTCTAACACAGATAGTTTTCCTTTGAGACATACCCGTGTTTCCTCACCTTAGCTGGATAGGACTATTCGGGAAAAAATGAGCTTTTCTCCAGTTGAAAACTCTGATGGGAAGTATGTATGGCATTCAAAATAAAATTCAAGCCTCACAGTGAAATAATGCCCTAGATGTTGAATCTTTCATCATAGATGGATTTCTAGGGAGACATATATTTCTTTTTCCCACTCGGCTAAATAGGACCGTTTGGAACAGCGGAGCCAAATCTGCACCTTGAGAAATCTATGGTGCAGATAGTATTCCTTTCATAAACTAACTCAGTTCTCACAGGGAAGCAATGTGCTCGATAGTTCTGCTTCTGACACAAATGGTTTCATTTTGAGATATGCATGTATTTCTTCCACTCAGTTGAAAAGGACGATTTGGTAGAATAATAGCCTGTCTAAACCTTGACAATCTTATGTTGCAGGAGGTATTTTTTTCAAAAACCACCTCAGTTCTCACAGGGAAACAATGTGATAGACGTTCCTGCTTGTGACACTACCTGTTTTCCTTTGACAAAGACTTGTGTTTCTTCAAGTCAGCTGACAAGACTTACTTGGAAAAAACATAGCCTATCCCAACTTTGAAAAACGAAGCTGCAGGAAATACGACCTCCGAAAACTGACTCAGTTCTCACAGGTAAACACTCTTGTAAATGTTCCTCCTTCGAGCACAAATGGCTTTCCTTCGAGAGATACATGTGTTTATTCAACTCAGCTTCACCGGCCTATTTCGAAGAAAGAGAGCCTACTGCACATGGAAAACCTAAGATGCAGAAAGTATTTCTTTCAAAAACTAATTCAAATCTTACAGGAAAACAATGTGCTAGCTGCTCCTGGTCCTAACACAGAGAGTTTTCTTTTGAGAGATACGTGTGCTTCTCCAACTTAGCTTGATAGGCCTGTTTGGAACAAAGTGAGCTTTTCTCCAACTTCAAAACTCTGATTGGAAGTACGTAATCCTTCAAAAGCTAAATCTATTCTCATGGGGAAATGATGTCCCAGATGTTGAAGCATGTAACATACATGGTTTTCTTTGGAGAGATATATGCGTTTGTTCCACTTGGCTAAATAGGCCTACTTGGAACAAACAAAGCCAATATACACCTAGAAAAACCCAAGTTGTAGGACGTATTCTTTCAACAACTTGCTCAATTCTCACAGGGAAACAATGTGCTAGATTCTCCTGCTTCTAACACAGATGGTATTCTTTCAAGGGATCCGTGGGTTCCTTCACGCCTGCTGAACAGGACTGTTCGGAATAAAGAGAGGCCATATCCACATTGCAAAACCTATACTGCAGGATGTATTCCTACCAAAAACTAATGCATTTCTCACAGGGAAACAAGGTGCTAGAGGCCCCTGTTTCTAACACTGAGGGTTTTCTTTCAAGAGCACATGTGTTCCTTCAAGTCAGCTGAATAGGTCTATTTTGAAAGAAGAGAGGCTTTCTTCTTGTGGAATAAAAGAATTTCCAGAAAGTACTCCTTTCAACAGCTAACTCTATTCTCAGAGGGAAACAATGTCTTAGATGCTGCTGCTTCTTCCACACATGGATTACTCTTGTGACATTCTGTGTTTCTTCAATTTAGCTGAATCAGCCGATATGGAACAAATGGAGTCAACCACCACGTTGAAAAACCAAAGTTGCAGGAAGTATTCCTATCAAAGTCAACTCAATCCTTCCAGGGAAAGAATGTGCAAGATGCTCCTGTTCCTAACATAAGTGGTTTTCTCTTGAGAGATACATGTGTTTCTTCAAGTTAGCTTGATAGGCCGATTTGGAACAAAATAAGCCTTTCTCCACCTTGAAAACTCTGATTGGCGGGACGTATTCCTTTCTGAAACTAACCCACTAGTTAAAGGAAACAATGTGCTAGATGCTACTACATCTAACAGAGAATTTTCTTTTACAATATAAATGTGTTCCTTCAACTCTGCTGAATAACCTCTTGGGAACAAAGAGAGCCTCTCACCATCTAGAAAATCATACCTTGCAGGAAGTATTCCTTTCCAAAACTAACTCAATTCTCGGAGTGAAACAAAGTGCTAGATGCTCCTTGTTTGTTCAAAGATTGTTTTATTTCGAGAAATACATGTATTTCTTCAACTCAACTGAATAGACCTCTTTGGAACACAGAGAGACTATCTCCACCTTCAAAACCGCAAAATGCAGAAATATGCCTTTCAAAAACTAATTCAATTCTCACAGGGAAACACTGTGCTGGATGCTCCTACGTCTAATGCAGATGGGTTTGTTTCGAAAGATACATGTGTGTTTTCACGTTGCTGGACAGACCTAGGTAGAACAAAATTTGCCTTTCTCCACCTTGAGTATTCTGGTTGACAGCACGTCTTCCTTTCCAAAACTACGTGAAATCACACAGGGAAACAATGTGCTCCTTGGTTCTGCTTCTAACACACATGATTTTCTTTGGAGACATACATGTGGTTCTTCAACTGAGATGAAAAGGTCTATTTGGAACAAACAGAGTTTATCACTGACTTGAAATACGTAATTTGCAGGCAGTGTCCTTTGAAAAACGAACTCAGTTCTCACAGCGTGCCTATGTTCTAAATTTTCCTGCTTCTAGCCCAAATGGGTTTCTTTGAAGAGATACAGCTGTTTAGTTCACTCAGCTGCATAGGCCTACTTGGATCAAAGAGAGTCTATATAACCTGAAAACAATCTAAGTTTTAGAAAGTATCCTTTCAAAACAGAACTCATTTCTCACATCAAAGCATCATGCTCGGTTCCCCTCCTACTTATACAAATGCTATTCTTTTGTGAGATACATGTGTATCCTCAACTCAGCTGAAAAGGCCTATTTGGAACAACTTAGCCTATCTCCACATGGAGAATCCTACGTGGTGGATGTATTCCTTTCAAAATCGAACACATTTCTCACATGGAAACAATGTGTTGAGGCTGAAGTTCATAATATTGATGGTTTCTTTGGAGAAATACATGTGTTTCTTCATCCGAGCTGAATATTCCCATTTAGATGTAAGAGAGCCTAACACCATCTTGAAAAATCTCCTTTCCAGGAAGTATTACTTTCCAAAACTTTCTCCATTCTCACAGGGACGCCATGGGCTACATGCTCCTGTTTCTAATACAGATGGGTTTGTTTCGAGAGATACATGTGTTTCTTCAAGTTACTGGACAGGCCTTTTTGGAACAACATGAGCCTTTCTCCACCTTGAAAACTATGATTGTCAGGAAGAATTCCTTTCATTAACTATCTCCATGCTCACCAAGAAGCAATGTGCTCGAAGTTCCTGCTTCTAACATGGAAGGTTTTCTTTGGAGAGATCCGCGTGTTTGCTCAACTCAGCAGAACAGGTGTATTTAGAACAAAGAGAGCCAATGTCCACCTTGAAAAAGGTAAGATTCAGGACTTCTTTCTTTCAAAAACCAACTCAATTCTCAAAGGGGAGCAATGTGCAAGATCCTCCTCCGTTTTGCCCAGATGATGTTCTTCTGAGAGACACGTGTTTGTTCACTCAGCTCGATAGATCTATTTGCAAAAAAGGGAGCCTGTCTCCACCTTGAAAACCCTAAGTTGCAGGAAGTGGTCGTCTCAAAATCTCACTCTGTTCTCCCAGGGAAACCATGTGCTAGCAGGTGCACCTTCTCTCATAGATGGTTCTCTTGGAGACAGAAATGTGGTTCTTCAACGCAGCTGAATAGGCCTATTTGGCACAACGAGATTGTCTTTCGACATTGAAGACCTAAGTAACTGGAGGTATGGGGTTTAAAAACTCACTCAGTCTGAGAGGGAAACAATGTGCTAGATACTCCAGCTTCTAACCTAGATGGTTTTCTTTGCAGAGATGCGTGATTCTTTTCAAATCAGCAGAATGGGTGTATAGGGAACAAAGAGAACCTATCCCCATCTTGAAAACTCTGAATGGCAGGACGTATTTCTCTCAAAAGGTAACTCAGCTCTTGGCGGGAGACAATGTGATAGATGCTCCTCCTTCTTACCCAGATGGTCTTCTTTCAAGAGACACATGCATCTCTTCAACTGAGCTGAAGAAGCCTATTTGGCAGAAAGGGAGCCTATCTCCACCTAGAAAAACCTTTTTTGCCCTTAGTATTCATTTTAAAAACAAAATCATTTCTCAGAGGGCAACAGTATGCTTGAACATCCTGCTTCTAAAATACATGGTTTTCTTCTTAGTGATATATGTGTTTCTTCAAATCAGCTGAATAGGCCTATTTGGAACAAAGGGAGCCTATGTCCACCTTGAAAAACATAACGTGTAGGCAGTGTTCCTCTCAAAAACTAACTCATGTTTCTCTGGGAAAGAATGTGTTAGATGCTCCTGCTTTGGACACTAACGGTTTTCTTTTGAGAGGTACATGTGTTTCTTCAACTCAGCTGAATAGGACGATTTAGAACAAAGAGTGGCTATATCCACCTTGAAAAATCTAAGTTGCAGGAAGTATTCCTTTCAAAATCTAATGCATTTCTCTCAGGGGAACAATGTGCTAGATGGGGACGTTTGTAACCTAGGTGGTTTTTCTGTAGAGATACATGTGTTGATTCAACTCACCTTAAAGGGCCTATTTGGAACATGGAGAGCCTATCTCCACCTGGAAAAACCTAAGTTCCAGGAAGTATTTCTTCCCAAAACGAACTCAGTTCTCACAGGGAGGCAATGTGCTTGATGCTCCTTGTTCTAACACAGATAGTTTTCCTTTGAGACATACCTGTGTTTCCTCATCTTAGCTGGATAGGACTATTCGGGAAAAAATGAGCTTTTCTCCAGTTGAAAACTCTGATGGGAAGTATGTATGGCATTCAAAATAAAATTCAAGCCTCACAGTGAAATAATGCCCTAGATGTTGAATCTTTCATCATAGATGGATTTCTAGGGAGACATATATTTCTTTTTCCCACTCGGCTAAATAGGACCTTTTGGAACAGCGGAGCCAAATCTGCACCTTGAGAAATCTATGGTGCAGATAGTATTCCTTTCATAAACTAACTCAGTTCTCACAGGGAAGCAATGTGCTCGATAGTTCTGCTTCTGACACAAATGGTTTCATTTTGAGATATGCATGTATTTCTTCCACTCAGTTGAAAAGGACGATTTGGTAGAATAATAGCCTGTCTAAACCTTGACAATCTTATGTTGCAGGAGGTATTTTTTTCAAAAACCACCTCAGTTCTCACAGGGAAACAATGTGATAGACGTTCCTGCTTGTGACACTACCTGTTTTCCTTTGACAAAGACTTGTGTTTCTTCAAGTCAGCTGACAAGACTTACTTGGAAAAAACATAGCCTATCCCAACTTTGAAAAACGAAGCTGCAGGAAATACTACCTCCGAAAACTGACTCAGTTCTCACAGGTAAACACTCTTGTAAATGTTCCTCCTTCGAGCACAAATGGCTTTCCTTCGAGAGATATATGTGTTTATTCAACTCAGCTTCACCGGCCTATTTCGAAGAAAGAGAGCCTACTCCACATGGAAAACCTAAGATGCAGAAAGTATTTCTTTCAAAAACTAGTTCAAATCTTACAGGAAAACAATGTGCTAGCTGCTCCTGGTCCTAACACAGAGAGTTTTCTTTTGAGAGATACGTGTGCTTCTCCAACTTAGCTTGATAGGCCTGTTTGGAACAAAGTGAGCTTTTCTCCAACTTCAAAACTCTGATTGGAAGTACGTAATCCTTCAAAAGCTAAATCTATTCTCATGGGGAAATGATGTCCCAGATGTTGAAGCATGTAACATACATGGTTTTCTTTGGAGAGATATATGCGTTTGTTCCACTTGGCTAAATAGGCCTACTTGGAACAAACAAAACCAATATACACCTAGAAAAACCCAAGTTGTAGGACGTATTCTTTCAACAACTTGCTCAATTCTCACAGGGAAACAATGTGCTAGATTCTCCTGCTTCTAACACAGATGGTATTCTTTCAAGGGATCCGTGGGTTCCTTCACGCCTGCTGAACAGGACTGTTCGGAATAAAGAGAGGCCATATCCACATTGCAAAACCTATACTGCAGGATGTATTCCTACCAAAAACTAATGCATTTCTCACAGGGAAACAAGGTGCTAGAGGCCCCTGTTTCTAACACTGAGGGTTTTCTTTCAAGAGCACATGTGTTCCTTCAAGTCAGCTGAATAGGTCTATTTTGAAAGAAGAGAGGCTTTCTTCTTGTGGAATAAAAGAATTTCCAGAAAGTACTCCTTTCAACAGCTAACTCTATTCTCAGAGGGAAACAATGTCTTAGATGCTGCTGCTTCTTCCACACATGGATTACTCTTGTGACATTCTGTGTTTCTTCAATTTAGCTGAATCAGCCGATATGGAACAAATGGAGTCAACCACCACGTTGAAAAACCAAAGTTGCAGAAAGTATTCCTATCAAAGTCAACTCAATCCTTCCAGGGAAAGAATGTGCAAGATGCTCCTGTTCCTAACATAAGTGGTTTTCTCTTGAGAGATACATGTGTTTCTTCAAGTTAGCTTGATAGGCCGATTTGGAACAAAATAAGCCTTTCTCCACCTTGAAAACTCTGATTGGCGGGACGTATTCCTTTCTGAAACTAACCGACTAGTTAAAGGAAACAATGTGCTAGATGCTACTACATCTAACAGAGAATTTTCTTTTACAATATAAATGTGTTCCTTCAACTCTGCTGAATAACCTCTTGGGAACAAAGAGAGCCTCTCACCATCTTGAAAATCATACCTTGCAGGAAGTATTCCTTTCCAAAACTAACTCAATTCTCGGAGTGAAACAAAGTGCTAGATGCTCCTTGTTCGTTCAAAGACTGTTTTCTTTAGAGAAATACATGTATTTCTTCAACTCAACTGAATAGACCTCTTTGGAACACAGAGAGACTATCTCCACCTTGAAAACTGCAAAATGCAGAAATATGCCTTTCAAAAACTAATTCAATTCTCACAGGGAAACACTGTGCTGGATGCTCCTACGTCTAATGCAGATGGGTTTGTTTCGAAAGATACATGTGTGTTTTCACGTTGCTGGACAGACCTAGGTAGAACAAAATTTGCCTTTCTCCACCTTGAGTATTCTGGTTGACAGCACGTCTTCCTTTCCAAAACTACGTGAAATCACACAGGGAAACAATGTGCTCCTTGGTTCTGCTTCTAACACACATGATTTTCTTTGGAGACATACATGTGGTTCTTCAACTGAGATGAAAAGGTCTATTTGGAACAAACAGAGTTTATCACTGACTTGAAATACGTAATTTGCAGGCAGTGTCCTTTGAAAAACGAACTCAGTTCTCACAGCGTGCCTATGTTCTAAATTTTCCTGCTTCTAGCCCAAATGGGTTTCTTTGAAGAGATACAGCTGTTTAGTTCACTCAGCTGCATAGGCCTACTTGGATCAAAGAGAGTCTATATAACCTGAAAACAATCTAAGTTTTAGAAAGTATCCTTTCAAAACAGAACTCATTTCTCACATCGAAGCATCATGCTCGGTTCCCCTCCTACTTATACAAATGGTATTCTTTTGTGAGATACATGTGTATCCTCAACTCAGCTGAAAAGGCCTATTTGGAACAACTTAGCCTATCTCCACATGGAGAATCCTACGTGGTGGATGTATTCCTTTCAAAATCTAACACATTTCTCACATGGAAACAATGTGTTGAGGCTGAAGTTCATAATATTGATGGTTTCTTTGGAGAAATACATGTGTTTCTTCAACCGAGCTGAATATTCCCATTTATATGTAAGAGAGCCTAACACCATCTTGAAAAATCTCCTTTCCAGGAAGTATTACTTTCCAAAACTTTCTCCATTCTCACAGGGACGCCATGGGCTACATGCTCCTGTTTCTAATACAGATGGTTTTGTTTCGAGAGATACATGTGTTTCTTCAAGTTACTGGACAGGCCTTTTTGGAACAACATGAGCCTTTCTCCACCTTGAAAACTATGATTGTCAGGAAGAATTCCTTTCATTAACTATCTCCATGCTCACCAAGAAGCAATGTGCTCGAAGTTCCTGCTTCTAACACGGAAGGTTTTCTTTGGAGAGATCCGCGTGTTTGCTCAACTCAGCAGAACAGGTGTATTTAGAACAAAGAGAGCCAATGTCCACCTTGAAAAAGGTAAGATTCAGGACTTCTTTCTTTCAAAAACCAACTCAATTCTCAAAGGGGAGCAATGTGCAAGATCCTCCTCCGTTTTCCCCAGATGATGTTCTTCTGAGAGACACGTGTTTGTTCACTCAGCTCGATATATCTATTTGCAAAAAAGGGAGCCTGTCTCCACCTTGAAAACCCTAAGTTGCAGGAAGTGGTCGTCTCAAAATCTCACTCTGTTCTCCCAGGGAAACCATGTGCTAGCAGGTGCACCTTCTCTCATAGATGGTTCTCTTGGAGACAGAAATGTGGTTCTTCAACGCAGCTGAATAGGCCTATTTGGCACAACGAGATTGTCTTTCGACATTGAAGACCTAAGTAACTGGAGGTATGGGGTTTAAAAACTCACTCAGTCTGAGAGGGAAACAATGTGCTAGATACTCCAGCTTCTAACCTAGATGGTTTTCTTTGCAGAGATGCGTGATTCTTTTCAAATCAGCAGAATGGGTGTATAGGGAACAAAGAGAACCTATCCCCATCTTGAAAACTCTGAATGGCAGGACGTATTTCTCTCAAAAGGTAACTCAGCTCTCGGCGGGAGACAATGTGATAGATGCTCCTCCTTCTTACCCAGATGGTCTTCTTTCAAGAGACACATGCATCTCTTCAACTGAGCTGAAGAAGCCTATTTGGCAGAAAGGGAGCCTATCTCCACCTAGAAAAACCTTTTTTGCCCTTAGTATTCATTTTAAAAACAAAATCATTTCTCAGAGGGCAACAGTATGCTTGAACATCCTGCTTCTAAAATACATGGTTTTCTTCTTCGTGATATATGTGTTTCTTCAAATCAGCTGAATAGGCCTATTTGGAACAAAGGGAGCCTATGTCCACCTTGAAAAACATAACGTGTAGGCAGTGTTCCTCTCAAAAACTAACTCATGTTTCTCTGGGAAAGAATGTGTTAGATGCTCCTGCTTTGGACACTAACGGTTTTCTTTTGAGAGGTACATGTGTTTCTTCAACTCAGCTGAATAGGATGATTTAGAATAAAGAGTGGCTATATCCACCTTGAAAAATCTAAGTTGCAGGAAGTATTCCTTTCAAAATCAAATGCATTTCTCTCAGGGGAACAATGTGCTAGATGGGGACGTTTGTAACCTAGGTGGTTTTTCTGTAGAGATACATGTGTTGATTCAACTCACCTTAAAGGGCCTATTTGGAACATGGAGAGCCTATCTCCACCTGGAAAAACCTAAGATCCAGGAAGTATTTCTTCCCAAAACGAACTCAGTTCTCATAGGGAGGCAATGTGCTTGATGCTCCTTGTTCTAACACAGATAGTTTTCCTTTGAGACATACCTGTGTTTCCTCATCTTAGCTGGATAAGACTATTCGGGAAAAAATGAGATTTTCTCCAGTTGAAAACTCTGATGGGAAGTATGTATGGCATTCAAAATAAAATTCAAGCCTCACAGTGAAATAATGCCCTAGATGTTGAATCTTTCATCATAGATGGATTTCTAGGGAGACATATATTTCTTTTTCCCACTCGGCTAAATAGGACCGTTTGGAACAGCAGAGCCAAATCTGCACCTTGAGAAATCTATGGTGCAGATAGTATTCCTTTCATAAACTAACTCAGTTCTCACAGGGAAGCAATGTGCTCGATAGTTCTGCTTCTGACACAAATGGTTTCATTTTGAGATATGCATGTATTTCTTCCACTCAGTTGAAAAGGACGATTTGGTAGAATAATAGCCTGTCTAAACCTTGACAATCTTATGTTGCAGGAGGTATTTTTTTCAAAAACCACCTCAGTTCTCACAGGGAAACAATGTGATAGACGTTCCTGCTTGTGACACTACCTGTTTTCCTTTGACAAAGACTTGTGTTTCTTCAAGTCAGCTGACAAGACTTACTTGGAAAAAACATAGCCTATCCCAACTTTGAAAAACGAAGCTGCAGGAAATACTACCTCCGAAAACTGACTCAGTTCTCACAGGTAAACACTCTTGTAAATGTTCCTCCTTCGAGCACAAATGGCTTTCCTTCGAGAGATACATGTGTTTATTCAACTCAGCTTCACCGGCCTATTTCGAGGAAAGAGAGCCTACTCCACATGGAAAGCCTAAGATGCAGAAAGTATTTCTTTCAAAAACTAATTCAAATCTTACAGGAAAACAATGTGCTAGCTGCTCCTGGTCCTAACACAGAGAGTTTTCTTTTGAGAGATACGTGTGCTTCTCCAACTTAGCTTGATAGGCCTGTTTGGAACAAAGTGAGCTTTTCTCCAACTTCAAAACTCTGATTGGAAGTACGTAATCCTTCAAAAGCTAAATCTATTCTCATGGGGAAATGATGTCCCAGATGTTGAAGCATGTAACATACATGGTTTTCTTTGGAGAGATATATGCGTTTGTTCCACTTGGCTAAATAGGCCTACTTGGAACAAACAAAACCAATATACACCTAGAAAAACCCAAGTTGTAGGACGTATTCTTTCAACAACTTGCTCAATTCTCACAGGGAAACAATGTGCTAGATTCTCCTGCTTCTAACACAGATGGTATTCTTTCAAGGGATCCGTGGGTTCCTTCACGCCTGCTGAACAGGACTGTTCGGAATAAAGAGAGGCCATATCCACATTGCAAAACCTATACTGCAGGATGTATTCCTACCAAAAACTAATGCATTTCTCACAGGGAAACATGGTGCTAGAAGCCCCTGTTTCTAACACTGAGGGTTTTCTTTCAAGAGCACATGTGTTCCTTCAAGTCAGCTGAATAGGTCTATTTTGAAAGAAGAGAGGCTTTCTTCTTGTGGAATAAAAGAATTTCCAGAAAGTACTCCTTTCAACAGCTAACTCTATTCTCAGAGGGAAACAATGTCTTAGATGCTGCTGCTTCTTCCACACATGGATTACTCTTGTGACATTCTGTGTTTCTTCAATTTAGCTGAATCAGCCGATATGGAACAAATGGAGTCAACCACCACGTTGAAAAACCAAAGTTGCAGGAAGTATTCCTATCAAAGTCAACTCAATCCTTCCAGGGAAAGAATGTGCAAGATGCTCCTGTTCCTAACATAAGTGGTTTTCTCTTGAGAGATACACGTGTTTCTTCAAGTTAGCTTGATAGGCCGATTTGGAACAAAATAAGCCTTTCTCCACCTTGAAAACTCTGATTGGCGGGACGTATTCCTTTCTGAAACTAACCCACTAGTTAAAGGAAACAATGTGCTAGATGCTATGACATCTAACAGAGAATTTTCTTTTACAATATAAATGTGTTTCTTCAACTCTGCTGAATAACCTCTTGGGAACAAAGAGAGCCTCTCACCATCTTGAAAATCATACCTTGCAGGAAGTATTCCTTTCCAAAACTAACTCAATTCTCGGAGTGAAACAAAGTGCTAGATGCTTCTTGTTCGTTCAAAGATTGTTTTCTTTCGAGAAATACATGTATTTCTTCAACTCAACTGAATAGACCTCTTTGGAACACAGAGAGACTATCTCCACCTTGAAAACCGCAAAATGCAGAAATATGCCTTTCAAAAACTAATTCAATTCTCACAGGGAAACACTGTGCTGGATGCTCCTACGTCTAATGCAGATGGGTTTGTTTCGAAAGATACATGTGTGTTTTCACGTTGCTGGACAGACCTAGGTAGAACAAAATTTGCCTTTCTCCACCTTGAGTATTCTGGTTGACAGCACGTCTTCCTTTCCAAAACTACGTGAAATCACACAGGGAAACAATGTGCTCCTTGGTTCTGCTTCTAACACACATGATTTTCTTTGGAGACATACATGTGGTTCTTCAACTGAGATGAAAAGGTCTATTTGGAACAAACAGAGTTTATCACTGACTTGAAATACGTAATTTGCAGGCAGTGTCCTTTGAAAAACGAACTCAGTTCTCACAGCGTGCCTATGTTCTAAATTTTCCTGCTTCTAGCCCAAATGGGTTTCTTTGGAGAGATACAGCTCTTTAGTTCACTCAGCTGCATAGGCCTACTTGGATCAAAGAGAGTCTATATAACCTGAAAACAGTCTAAGTTTTAGAAAGTATCCTTTCAAAACAGAACTCATTTCTCACATCGAAGCATCATGCTCGGTTCCCCTCCTACTTATACAAATGGTATTCTTTTGTGAGATACATGTGTATCCTCAACTCAGCTGAAAAGGCCTATTTGGAACAACTTAGCCTATCTCCACATGGAGAATCCTACGTGGTGGATGTATTCCTTTCAAAATCGAACACATTTCTCACATGGAAACAATGTGTTGAGGCTGAAGTTCATAATATTGATGGTTTCTTTGGAGAAATACATGTGTTTCTTCAACCGAGCTGAATATTCCCATTTAGATGTAAGAGAGCCTAACACCATCTTGAAAAATCTCCTTTCCAGGAAGTATTACTTTCCAAAACTTTCTCCATTCTCACAGGGACGCCATGGGCTACATGCTCCTGTTTCTAATACAGATGGGTTTGTTTCGAGAGATACATGTGTTTCTTCAAGTTACTGGACAGGCCTTTTTGGAACAACATGAGCCTTTCTCCACCTTGAAAACTATGATTGTCAGGAAGAATTCCTTTCATTAACTATCTCCATGCTCACCAAGAAGCAATGTGCTCGAAGTTCCTGCTTCTAACACGGAAGGTTTTCTTTGGAGAGATCCGCGTGTTTGCTCAACTCAGCAGAACAGGTGTTTTTAGAACAAAGAGAGCCAATGTCCACCTTGAAAAAGGTAAGATTCAGGACTTCTTTCTTTCAAAAACCAACTCAATTCTCAAAGGGGAGCAATGTGCAAGATCCTCCTCCGTTTTGCCCAGGTGATGTTCTTCTGAGAGACACGTGTTTGTTCACTCAGCTCGATAGATCTATTTGCAAAAAAGGGAGCCTGTCTCCACCTTGAAAACCCTAAGTTGCAGGAAGTGGTCGTCTCAAAATCTCACTCTGTTCTCCCAGGGAAACCATGTGCTAGCAGGTGCACCTTCTCTCATAGATGGTTCTCTTGGAGACAGAAATGTGGTTCTTCAACGCAGCTGAATAGGCCTATTTGGCACAACGAGATTGTCTTTCGACATTGAAGACCTAAGTAACTGGAGGTATGGGGTTTAAAAACTCACTCAGTCTGAGAGGGAAAGAATGTGCTAGATACTCCAACTTCTAACCTAGATGGTTTTCTTTGCAGAGATGCGTGATTCTTTTCAAATCAGCAGAATGGGTGTATAGGGAACAAAGAGAACCTATCCCCATCTTGAAAACTCTGAATGGCAGGACATATTTCTCTCAAAAGGTAACTCAGCTCTCGGCGGGAGACAATGTGATAGATGCTCCTCCTTCTTACCCAGATGGTCTTCTTTCAAGAGACACATGCATCTCTTCAACTGAGCTGAAGAAGCCTATTTGGCAGAAAGGGAGCCTATCTCCACCTAGAAAAACCTTTTTTGCCCTTAGTATTCATTTTAAAAACAAAATCATTTCTCAGAGGGCAACAGTATGCTTGAACATCCTGCTTCTAAAATACATGGTTTTCTTCTTCGTGATATATGTGTTTCTTCAAATCAGCTGAATAGGCCTATTTGGAACAAAGGGAGCCTATGTCCACCTTGAAAAACATAACGTGTAGGCAGTGTTCCTCTCAAAAACTAACTCATGTTTCTCTGGGAAAGAATGTGTTAGATGCTCCTGCTTTGGACACTAACGGTTTTCTTTTGAGAGGTACATGTGTTTCTTCAACTCAGCTGAATAGGATGATTTAGAACAAAGAGTGGCTATATCCACCTTGAAAAATCTAAGTTGCAGGAAGTATTCCTTTCAAAATCTAATGCATTTCTCTCAGGGGAACAATGTGCTAGATGGGGACGTTTGTAACCTAGGTGGTTTTTCTGTAGAGATACATGTTTTGATTCAACTCACCTTAAAGGGCCTATTTGGAACATGGAGAGCCTATCTCCACCTGGAAAAACCTAAGATCCAGGAAGTATTTCTTCCCAAAACGAACTCAGTTCTCACAGGGAGGCAATGTGCTTGATGCTCCTTGTTCTAACACAGATAGTTTTCCTTTGAGACATACCTGTGTTTCCTCATCTTAGCTGGATAAGACTATTCGGGAAAAAATGAGCTTTTCTCCAGTTGAAAACTCTGATGGGAAGTATGTATGGCATTCAAAATAAAATTCAAGCCTCACAGTGAAATAATGCCCTAGATGTTGAATCTTTCATCATAGATGGATTTCTAGGGAGACATATATTTCTTTTTCCCACTCGGCTAAATAGGACCGTTTGGAACAGCAGAGCCAAATCTGCACCTTGAGAAATCTATGGTGCAGATAGTATTCCTTTCATAAACTAACTCAGTTCTCACAGGGAAGCAATGTGCTCGATAGTTCTGCTTCTGACACAAATGGTTTCATTTTGAGATATGCATGTATTTCTTCCACTCAGTTGAAAAGGACGATTTGGTAGAATAATAGCCTGTCTAAACCTTGACAATCTTATGTTGCAGGAGGTATTTTTTTCAAAAACCACCTCAGTTCTCACAGGGAAACAATGTGATAGACGTTCCTGCTTGTGACACTACCTGTTTTCCCTTGTTAAAGACTTGTGTTTCTTCAAGTCAGCTGACAAGACTTACTTGGAAAAAACATAGCCTATCCCAACTTTGAAAAACGAAGCTGCAGGAAATACTACCTCCGAAAACTGACTCAGTTCTCACAGGTAAACACTCTTGTAAATGTTCCTCCTTCGAGCACAAATGGCTTTCCTTCGAGAGATACATGTGTTTATTCAACTCAGCTTCACCGGCCTATTTCGAAGAAAGAGAGCCTACTCCACATGGAAAACCTAAGATGCAGAAAGTATTTCTTTCAAAAACTAATTCAAATCTTACAGGAAAACAATGTGCTAGCTGCTCCTGGTCCTAACACAGAGAGTTTTCTTTTGAGAGATACGTGTGCTTCTCCAACTTAGCTTGATAGGCCTGTTTGGAACAAAGTGAGCTTTTCTCCAACTTCAAAACTCTGATTGGAAGTACGTAATCCTTCAAAAGCTAAATCTATTCTCATGGGGAAATGATGTCCCAGATGTTGAAGCATGTAACATACATGGTTTTCTTTGGAGAGATATATGCGTTTGTTCCACTTGGCTAAATAGGCCTACTTGGAACAAACAAAACCAATATACACCTAGAAAAACCCAAGTTGTAGGACGTATTCTTTCAACAACTTGCTCAATTCTCACAGGGAAACAATGTGCTAGATTCTCCTGCTTCTAACACAGATGGTATTCTTTCAAGGGATCCGTGGGTTCCTTCACGCCTGCTGAACAGGACTGTTCGGAATAAAGAGAGGCCATATCCACATTGCAAAACCTATAGTGCAGGATGTATTCCTACCAAAAACTAATGCATTTCTCACAGGGAAACAAGGTGCTAGAGGCCCCTGTTTCTAACACTGAGGGTTTTCTTTCAAGAGCACATGTGTTCCTTCAAGTCAGCTGAATAGGTCTATTTTGAAAGAAGAGAGGCTTTCTTCTTGTGGAATAAAAGAATTTCCAGAAAGTACTCCTTTCAACAGCTAACTCTATTCTCAGAGGGAAACAATGTCTTAGATGCTGCTGCTTCTTCCACACATGGATTACTCTTGTGACATTCTGTGTTTCTTCAATTTAGCTGAATCAGCCGATATGGAACAAATGGAGTCAACCACCACGTTGAAAAACCAAAGTTGCAGGAAGTATTCCTATCAAAGTCAACTCAATCCTTCCAGGGAAAGAATGTGCAAGATGCTCCTGTTCCTAACATAAGTGGTTTTCTCTTGAGAGATACACGTGTTTCTTCAAGTTAGCTTGATAGGCCGATTTGGAACAAAATAAGCCTTTCTCCACCTTGAAAACTCTGATTGGCGGGACGTATTCCTTTCTGAAACTAACCCACTAGTTAAAGGAAACAATGTGCTAGATGCTATGACATCTAACAGAGAATTTTCTTTTACAATATAAATGTGTTTCTTCAACTCTGCTGAATAACCTCTTGGGAACAAAGAGAGCCTCTCACCATCTTGAAAATCATACCTTGCAGGAAGTATTCCTTTCCAAAACTAACTCAATTCTCGGAGTGAAACAAAGTGCTAGATGCTTCTTGTTCGTTCAAAGATTGTTTTCTTTCGAGAAATACATGTATTTCTTCAACTCAACTGAATAGACCTCTTTGGAACACAGAGAGACTATCTCCACCTTGAAAACCGCAAAATGCAGAAATATGCCTTTCAAAAACTAATTCAATTCTCACAGGGAAACACTGTGCTGGATGCTCCTACGTCTAATGCAGATGGGTTTGTTTCGAAAGATACATGTGTGTTTTCACGTTGCTGGACAGACCTAGGTAGAACAAAATTTGCCTTTCTCCACCTTGAGTATTCTGGTTGACAGCACGTCTTCCTTTCCAAAACTACGTGAAATCACACAGGGAAACAATGTGCTCCTTGGTTCTGCTTCTAACACACATGATTTTCTTTGGAGACATACATGTGGTTCTTCAACTGAGATGAAAAGGTCTATTTGGAACAAACAGAGTTTATCACTGACTTGAAATACGTAATTTGCAGGCAGTGTCCTTTGAAAAACGAACTCAGTTCTCACAGCGTGCCTATGTTCTAAATTTTCCTGCTTCTAGCCCAAATGGGTTTCTTTGGAGAGATACAGCTCTTTAGTTCACTCAGCTGCATAGGCCTACTTGGATCAAAGAGAGTCTATATAACCTGAAAACAGTCTAAGTTTTAGAAAGTATCCTTTCAAAACAGAACTCATTTCTCACATCGAAGCATCATGCTCGGTTCCCCTCCTACTTATACAAATGGTATTCTTTTGTGAGATACATGTGTATCCTCAACTCAGCTGAAAAGGCCTATTTGGAACAACTTAGCCTATCTCCACATGGAGAATCCTACGTGGTGGATGTATTCCTTTCAAAATCGAACACATTTCTCACATGGAAACAATGTGTTGAGGCTGAAGTTCATAATATTGATGGTTTCTTTGGAGAAATACATGTGTTTCTTCAACCGAGCTGAATATTCCCATTTAGATGTAAGAGAGCCTAACACCATCTTGAAAAATCTCCTTTCCAGGAAGTATTACTTTCCAAAACTTTCTCCATTCTCACAGGGACGCCATGGGCTACATGCTCCTGTTTCTAATACAGATGGGTTTGTTTCGAGAGATACATGTGTTTCTTCAAGTTACTGGACAGGCCTTTTTGGAACAACATGAGCCTTTCTCCACCTTGAAAACTATGATTGTCAGGAAGAATTCCTTTCATTAACTATCTCCATGCTCACCAAGAAGCAATGTGCTCGAAGTTCCTGCTTCTAACACGGAAGGTTTTCTTTGGAGAGATCCGCGTGTTTGCTCAACTCAGCAGAACAGGTGTATTTAGAACAAAGAGAGCCAATGTCCACCTTGAAAAAGGTAAGATTCAGGACTTCTTTCTTTCAAAAACCAACTCAATTCTCAAAGGGGAGCAATGTGCAAGATCCTCCTCCGTTTTCCCCAGATGATGTTCTTCTGAGAGACACGTGTTTGTTCACTCAGCTCGATATATCTATTTGCAAAAAAGGGAGCCTGTCTCCACCTTGAAAACCCTAAGTTGCAGGAAGTGGTCGTCTCAAAATCTCACTCTGTTCTCCCAGGGAAACCATGTGCTAGCAGGTGCACCTTCTCTCATAGATGGTTCTCTTGGAGACAGAAATGTGGTTCTTCAACGCAGCTGAATAGGCCTATTTGGCACAACGAGATTGTCTTTCGACATTGAAGACCTAAGTAACTGGAGGTATGGGGTTTAAAAACTCACTCAGTCTGAGAGGGAAACAATGTGCTAGATACTCCAGCTTCTAACCTAGATGGTTTTCTTTGCAGAGATGCGTGATTCTTTTCAAATCAGCAGAATGGGTGTATAGGGAACAAAGAGAACCTATCCCCATCTTGAAAACTCTGAATGGCAGGACGTATTTCTCTCAAAAGGTAACTCAGCTCTCGGCGGGAGACAATGTGATAGATGCTCCTCCTTCTTACCCAGATGGTCTTCTTTCAAGAGACACATGCATCTCTTCAACTGAGCTGAAGAAGCCTATTTGGCAGAAAGGGAGCCTATCTCCACCTAGAAAAACCTTTTTTGCCCTTAGTATTCATTTTAAAAACAAAATCATTTCTCAGAGGGCAACAGTATGCTTGAACATCCTGCTTCTAAAATACATGGTTTTCTTCTTCGTGATATATGTGTTTCTTCAAATCAGCTGAATAGGCCTATTTGGAACAAAGGGAGCCTATGTCCACCTTGAAAAACATAACGTGTAGGCAGTGTTCCTCTCAAAAACTAACTCATGTTTCTCTGGGAAAGAATGTGTTAGATGCTCCTGCTTTGGACACTAACGGTTTTCTTTTGAGAGGTACATGTGTTTCTTCAACTCAGCTGAATAGGATGATTTAGAATAAAGAGTGGCTATATCCACCTTGAAAAATCTAAGTTGCAGGAAGTATTCCTTTCAAAATCAAATGCATTTCTCTCAGGGGAACAATGTGCTAGATGGGGACGTTTGTAACCTAGGTGGTTTTTCTGTAGAGATACATGTGTTGATTCAACTCACCTTAAAGGGCCTATTTGGAACATGGAGAGCCTATCTCCACCTGGAAAAACCTAAGATCCAGGAAGTATTTCTTCCCAAAACGAACTCAGTTCTCATAGGGAGGCAATGTGCTTGATGCTCCTTGTTCTAACACAGATAGTTTTCCTTTGAGACATACCTGTGTTTCCTCATCTTAGCTGGATAAGACTATTCGGGAAAAAATGAGATTTTCTCCAGTTGAAAACTCTGATGGGAAGTATGTATGGCATTCAAAATAAAATTCAAGCCTCACAGTGAAATAATGCCCTAGATGTTGAATCTTTCATCATAGATGGATTTCTAGGGAGACATATATTTCTTTTTCCCACTCGGCTAAATAGGACCGTTTGGAACAGCAGAGCCAAATCTGCACCTTGAGAAATCTATGGTGCAGATAGTATTCCTTTCATAAACTAACTCAGTTCTCACAGGGAAGCAATGTGCTCGATAGTTCTGCTTCTGACACAAATGGTTTCATTTTGAGATATGCATGTATTTCTTCCACTCAGTTGAAAAGGACGATTTGGTAGAATAATAGCCTGTCTAAACCTTGACAATCTTATGTTGCAGGAGGTATTTTTTTCAAAAACCACCTCAGTTCTCACAGGGAAACAATGTGATAGACGTTCCTGCTTGTGACACTACCTGTTTTCCTTTGACAAAGACTTGTGTTTCTTCAAGTCAGCTGACAAGACTTACTTGGAAAAAACATAGCCTATCCCAACTTTGAAAAACGAAGCTGCAGGAAATACTACCTCCGAAAACTGACTCAGTTCTCACAGGTAAACACTCTTGTAAATGTTCCTCCTTCGAGCACAAATGGCTTTCCTTCGAGAGATACATGTGTTTATTCAACTCAGCTTCACCGGCCTATTTCGAGGAAAGAGAGCCTACTCCACATGGAAAGCCTAAGATGCAGAAAGTATTTCTTTCAAAAACTAATTCAAATCTTACAGGAAAACAATGTGCTAGCTGCTCCTGGTCCTAACACAGAGAGTTTTCTTTTGAGAGATACGTGTGCTTCTCCAACTTAGCTTGATAGGCCTGTTTGGAACAAAGTGAGCTTTTCTCCAACTTCAAAACTCTGATTGGAAGTACGTAATCCTTCAAAAGCTAAATCTATTCTCATGGGGAAATGATGTCCCAGATGTTGAAGCATGTAACATACATGGTTTTCTTTGGAGAGATATATGCGTTTGTTCCACTTGGCTAAATAGGCCTACTTGGAACAAACAAAACCAATATACACCTAGAAAAACCCAAGTTGTAGGACGTATTCTTTCAACAACTTGCTCAATTCTCACAGGGAAACAATGTGCTAGATTCTCCTGCTTCTAACACAGATGGTATTCTTTCAAGGGATCCGTGGGTTCCTTCACGCCTGCTGAACAGGACTGTTCGGAATAAAGAGAGGCCATATCCACATTGCAAAACCTATACTGCAGGATGTATTCCTACCAAAAACTAATGCATTTCTCACAGGGAAACATGGTGCTAGAAGCCCCTGTTTCTAACACTGAGGGTTTTCTTTCAAGAGCACATGTGTTCCTTCAAGTCAGCTGAATAGGTCTATTTTGAAAGAAGAGAGGCTTTCTTCTTGTGGAATAAAAGAATTTCCAGAAAGTACTCCTTTCAACAGCTAACTCTATTCTCAGAGGGAAACAATGTCTTAGATGCTGCTGCTTCTTCCACACATGGATTACTCTTGTGACATTCTGTGTTTCTTCAATTTAGCTGAATCAGCCGATATGGAACAAATGGAGTCAACCACCACGTTGAAAAACCAAAGTTGCAGGAAGTATTCCTATCAAAGTCAACTCAATCCTTCCAGGGAAAGAATGTGCAAGATGCTCCTGTTCCTAACATAAGTGGTTTT
The DNA here is from genome assembly GCF_047511655.1 of Castor canadensis. Lineage (NCBI taxonomy): Eukaryota > Metazoa > Chordata > Mammalia > Rodentia > Castoridae > Castor > Castor canadensis. Next base: position 37,396,610 of record NC_133402.1, read on the forward strand.
CTCTTGAGAGATACACGTGTTTCTTCAAGTTAGCTTGATAGGCCGATTTGGAACAAAATAAGCCTTTCTCCACCTTGAAAACTCTGATTGGCGGGACGTATTCCTTTCTGAAACTAACCCACTAGTTAAAGGAAACAATGTGCTAGATGCTATGACATCTAACAGAGAATTTTCTTTTACAATATAAATGTGTTTCTTCAACTCTGCTGAATAACCTCTTGGGAACAAAGAGAGCCTCTCACCATCTTGAAAATCATACCTTGCAGGAAGTATTCCTTTCCAAAACTAACTCAATTCTCGGAGTGAAACAAAGTGCTAGATGCTTCTTGTTCGTTCAAAGATTGTTTTCTTTCGAGAAATACATGTATTTCTTCAACTCAACTGAATAGACCTCTTTGGAACACAGAGAGACTATCTCCACCTTGAAAACCGCAAAATGCAGAAATATGCCTTTCAAAAACTAATTCAATTCTCACAGGGAAACACTGTGCTGGATGCTCCTACGTCTAATGCAGATGGGTTTGTTTCGAAAGATACATGTGTGTTTTCACGTTGCTGGACAGACCTAGGTAGAACAAAATTTGCCTTTCTCCACCTTGAGTATTCTGGTTGACAGCACGTCTTCCTTTCCAAAACTACGTGAAATCACACAGGGAAACAATGTGCTCCTTGGTTCTGCTTCTAACACACATGATTTTCTTTGGAGACATACATGTGGTTCTTCAACTGAGATGAAAAGGTCTATTTGGAACAAACAGAGTTTATCACTGACTTGAAATACGTAATTTGCAGGCAGTGTCCTTTGAAAAACGAACTCAGTTCTCACAGCGTGCCTATGTTCTAAATTTTCCTGCTTCTAGCCCAAATGGGTTTCTTTGGAGAGATACAGCTCTTTAGTTCACTCAGCTGCATAGGCCTACTTGGATCAAAGAGAGTCTATATAACCTGAAAACAGTCTAAGTTTTAGAAAGTATCCTTTCAAAACAGAACTCATTTCTCACATCGAAGCATCATGCTCGGTTCCCCTCCTACTTATACAAATGGTATTCTTTTGTGAGATACATGTGTATCCTCAACTCAGCTGAAAAGGCCTATTTGGAACAACTTAGCCTATCTCCACATGGAGAATCCTACGTGGTGGATGTATTCCTTTCAAAATCGAACACATTTCTCACATGGAAACAATGTGTTGAGGCTGAAGTTCATAATATTGATGGTTTCTTTGGAGAAATACATGTGTTTCTTCAACCGAGCTGAATATTCCCATTTAGATGTAAGAGAGCCTAACACCATCTTGAAAAATCTCCTTTCCAGGAAGTATTACTTTCCAAAACTTTCTCCATTCTCACAGGGACGCCATGGGCTACATGCTCCTGTTTCTAATACAGATGGGTTTGTTTCGAGAGATACATGTGTTTCTTCAAGTTACTGGACAGGCCTTTTTGGAACAACATGAGCCTTTCTCCACCTTGAAAACTATGATTGTCAGGAAGAATTCCTTTCATTAACTATCTCCATGCTCACCAAGAAGCAATGTGCTCGAAGTTCCTGCTTCTAACACGGAAGGTTTTCTTTGGAGAGATCCGCGTGTTTGCTCAACTCAGCAGAACAGGTGTTTTTAGAACAAAGAGAGCCAATGTCCACCTTGAAAAAGGTAAGATTCAGGACTTCTTTCTTTCAAAAACCAACTCAATTCTCAAAGGGGAGCAATGTGCAAGATCCTCCTCCGTTTTGCCCAGGTGATGTTCTTCTGAGAGACACGTGTTTGTTCACTCAGCTCGATAGATCTATTTGCAAAAAAGGGAGCCTGTCTCCACCTTGAAAACCCTAAGTTGCAGGAAGTGGTCGTCTCAAAATCTCACTCTGTTCTCCCAGGGAAACCATGTGCTAGCAGGTGCACCTTCTCTCATAGATGGTTCTCTTGGAGACAGAAATGTGGTTCTTCAACGCAGCTGAATAGGCCTATTTGGCACAACGAGATTGTCTTTCGACATTGAAGACCTAAGTAACTGGAGGTATGGGGTTTAAAAACTCACTCAGTCTGAGAGGGAAAGAATGTGCTAGATACTCCAACTTCTAACCTAGATGGTTTTCTTTGCAGAGATGCGTGATTCTTTTCAAATCAGCAGAATGGGTGTATAGGGAACAAAGAGAACCTATCCCCATCTTGAAAACTCTGAATGGCAGGACATATTTCTCTCAAAAGGTAACTCAGCTCTCGGCGGGAGACAATGTGATAGATGCTCCTCCTTCTTACCCAGATGGTCTTCTTTCAAGAGACACATGCATCTCTTCAACTGAGCTGAAGAAGCCTATTTGGCAGAAAGGGAGCCTATCTCCACCTAGAAAAACCTTTTTTGCCCTTAGTATTCATTTTAAAAACAAAATCATTTCTCAGAGGGCAACAGTATGCTTGAACATCCTGCTTCTAAAATACATGGTTTTCTTCTTCGTGATATATGTGTTTCTTCAAATCAGCTGAATAGGCCTATTTGGAACAAAGGGAGCCTATGTCCACCTTGAAAAACATAACGTGTAGGCAGTGTTCCTCTCAAAAACTAACTCATGTTTCTCTGGGAAAGAATGTGTTAGATGCTCCTGCTTTGGACACTAACGGTTTTCTTTTGAGAGGTACATGTGTTTCTTCAACTCAGCTGAATAGGATGATTTAGAACAAAGAGTGGCTATATCCACCTTGAAAAATCTAAGTTGCAGGAAGTATTCCTTTCAAAATCTAATGCATTTCTCTCAGGGGAACAATGTGCTAGATGGGGACGTTTGTAACCTAGGTGGTTTTTCTGTAGAGATACATGTTTTGATTCAACTCACCTTAAAGGGCCTATTTGGAACATGGAGAGCCTATCTCCACCTGGAAAAACCTAAGATCCAGGAAGTATTTCTTCCCAAAACGAACTCAGTTCTCACAGGGAGGCAATGTGCTTGATGCTCCTTGTTCTAACACAGATAGTTTTCCTTTGAGACATACCTGTGTTTCCTCATCTTAGCTGGATAAGACTATTCGGGAAAAAATGAGCTTTTCTCCAGTTGAAAACTCTGATGGGAAGTATGTATGGCATTCAAAATAAAATTCAAGCCTCACAGTGAAATAATGCCCTAGATGTTGAATCTTTCATCATAGATGGATTTCTAGGGAGACATATATTTCTTTTTCCCACTCGGCTAAATAGGACCGTTTGGAACAGCAGAGCCAAATCTGCACCTTGAGAAATCTATGGTGCAGATAGTATTCCTTTCATAAACTAACTCAGTTCTCACAGGGAAGCAATGTGCTCGATAGTTCTGCTTCTGACACAAATGGTTTCATTTTGAGATATGCATGTATTTCTTCCACTCAGTTGAAAAGGACGATTTGGTAGAATAATAGCCTGTCTAAACCTTGACAATCTTATGTTGCAGGAGGTATTTTTTTCAAAAACCACCTCAGTTCTCACAGGGAAACAATGTGATAGACGTTCCTGCTTGTGACACTACCTGTTTTCCCTTGTTAAAGACTTGTGTTTCTTCAAGTCAGCTGACAAGACTTACTTGGAAAAAACATAGCCTATCCCAACTTTGAAAAACGAAGCTGCAGGAAATACTACCTCCGAAAACTGACTCAGTTCTCACAGGTAAACACTCTTGTAAATGTTCCTCCTTCGAGCACAAATGGCTTTCCTTCGAGAGATACATGTGTTTATTCAACTCAGCTTCACCGGCCTATTTCGAAGAAAGAGAGCCTACTCCACATGGAAAACCTAAGATGCAGAAAGTATTTCTTTCAAAAACTAATTCAAATCTTACAGGAAAACAATGTGCTAGCTGCTCCTGGTCCTAACACAGAGAGTTTTCTTTTGAGAGATACGTGTGCTTCTCCAACTTAGCTTGATAGGCCTGTTTGGAACAAAGTGAGCTTTTCTCCAACTTCAAAACTCTGATTGGAAGTACGTAATCCTTCAAAAGCTAAATCTATTCTCATGGGGAAATGATGTCCCAGATGTTGAAGCATGTAACATACATGGTTTTCTTTGGAGAGATATATGCGTTTGTTCCACTTGGCTAAATAGGCCTACTTGGAACAAACAAAACCAATATACACCTAGAAAAACCCAAGTTGTAGGACGTATTCTTTCAACAACTTGCTCAATTCTCACAGGGAAACAATGTGCTAGATTCTCCTGCTTCTAACACAGATGGTATTCTTTCAAGGGATCCGTGGGTTCCTTCACGCCTGCTGAACAGGACTGTTCGGAATAAAGAGAGGCCATATCCACATTGCAAAACCTATAGTGCAGGATGTATTCCTACCAAAAACTAATGCATTTCTCACAGGGAAACAAGGTGCTAGAGGCCCCTGTTTCTAACACTGAGGGTTTTCTTTCAAGAGCACATGTGTTCCTTCAAGTCAGCTGAATAGGTCTATTTTGAAAGAAGAGAGGCTTTCTTCTTGTGGAATAAAAGAATTTCCAGAAAGTACTCCTTTCAACAGCTAACTCTATTCTCAGAGGGAAACAATGTCTTAGATGCTGCTGCTTCTTCCACACATGGATTACTCTTGTGACATTCTGTGTTTCTTCAATTTAGCTGAATCAGCCGATATGGAACAAATGGAGTCAACCACCACGTTGAAAAACCAAAGTTGCAGGAAGTATTCCTATCAAAGTCAACTCAATCCTTCCAGGGAAAGAATGTGCAAGATGCTCCTGTTCCTAACATAAGTGGTTTTCTCTTGAGAGATACATGTGTTTCTTCAAGTTAGCTTGATAGGCCGATTTGGAACAAAATAAGCCTTTCTCCACCTTGAAAACTCTGACTGGCGGGACGTATTCCTTTCTGAAACTAACCCACTAGTTAAAGGAAACAATGTGCTAGATGCTACTACATCTAACAGAGAATTTTCTTTTACAATATAAATGTGTTCCTTCAACTCTGCTGAATAACCGCTTGGGAACAAAGAGAGCCTCTCACCATCTTGAAAATCACACCTTGCAGGAAGTATTCCTTTCCAAAACTAACTCAATTCTCGGAGTGAAACAAAGTGCTAGATGCTCCTTGTTCGTTCAAAGATTGTTTTCTTTCGAGAAATACATGTATTTCTTCAACTCAACTGAATAGACCTCTTTGGAACACAGAGAGACTATCTCCACCTTCAAAATCGCAAAATGCAGAAATATGCCTTTCAAAAACTAATTCAATTCTCACAGGGAAACACTGTGCTGGATGCTCCTACGTCTAATGCAGATGGGTTTGTTTCGAAAGATACATGTGTGTTTTCACGTTGCTGGACAGACCTAGGTAGAACAAAATTTGCCTTTCTCCACCTTGAGTATTCTGGTTGACAGCACGTCTTCCTTTCCAAAACTACGTGAAATCACACAGGGAAACAATGTGCTCCTTGGTTCTGCTTCTAACACACATGATTTTCTTTGGAGACATACATGTGGTTCTTCAACTGAGATGAAAAGGTCTATTTGGAACAAACAGAGTTTATCACTGACTTGAAATACGTAATTTGCAGGCAGTGTCCTTTGAAAAACGAACTCAGTTCTCACAGCGTGCCTATGTTCTAAATTTTCCTGCTTCTAGCCCAAATGGGATTCTTTGAAGAGATACAGCTGTTTAGTTCACTCAGCTGCATAGGCCTACTTGGATCAAAGAGAGTCTATATAACCTGAAAACAATCTAAGTTTTAGAAAGTATCCTTTCAAAACAGAACTCATTTCTCACATCGAAGCATCATGCTCGGTTCCCCTCCTACTTATACAAATGGTATTCTTTTGTGAGATACATGTGTATCCTCAACTCAGCTGAAAAGGCCTATTTGGAACAACTTAGCCTATCTCCACATGGAGAATCCTACGTGGTGGATGTATTCCTTTCAAAATCGAACACATTTCTCACATGGAAACAATGTGTTGAGGCTGAAGTTCATAATATTGATGGTTTCTTTGGAGAAATACATGTGTTTCTTCAACCGAGCTGAATATTCCCATTTAGATGTAAGAGAGCCTAACACCATCTTGAAAAATCTCCTTTCCAGGAAGTATTACTTTCCAAAACTTTCTCCATTCTCACAGGGACGCCATGGGCTACATGCTCCTGTTTCTAATACAGATGGGTTTGTTTCGAGAGATACATGTGTTTCTTCAAGTTACTGGACAGGCCTTTTTGGAACAACATGAGCCTTTCTCCACCTTGAAAACTATGATTGTCAGGAAGAATTCCTTTCATTAACTATCTCCATGCTCACCAAGAAGCAATGTGCTCGAAGTTCCTGCTTCTAACACGGAAGGTTTTCTTTGGAGAGATCCGCGTGTTTGCTCAACTCAGCAGAACAGGTGTATTTAGAACAAAGAGAGCCAATGTCCACCTTGAAAAAGGTCAGATTCAGGACTTCTTTCTTTCAAAAACCAACTCAATTCTCAAAGGGGAGCAATGTGCAAGATCCTCCTGCGTTTTGCCCAGATGATGTTCTTCTGAGAGACACGTGTTTGTTCACTCAGCTCGATAGATCTATTTGCAAAAAATGGAGCCTGTCTCCACCTTGAAAACCCTAAGTTGCAGGAAGTGGTCGTCTCAAAATCTCACTCTGTTCTCCCAGGGAAACCATGTGCTAGCAGGTGCACCTTCTCTCATAGATGGTTCTCTTGGAGACAGAAATGTGGTTCTTCAACGCAGCTGAATAGGCCTATTTGGCACAACGAGATTGTCTTTCGACATTGAAGACCTAAGTAACTGGAGGTATGGGGTTTAAAAACTCACTCAGTCTGAGAGGGAAACAATGTGCTAGATACTCCAGCTTCTAACCTAGATGGTTTTCTTTGCAGAGATGCGTGATTCTTTTCAAATCAGCAGAATGGGTGTATAGGGAACAAAGAGAACCTATCCCCATCTTGAAAACTCTGAATGGTAGGAGGTATTTCTCTCAAAAGGTAACTCAGCTCTTGGCAGGAGACAATGTGATAGATGCTCCTCCTTCTTACCCAGATGGTCTTCTTTCAAGAGACACATGCATCTCTTCAACTGAGCTGAAGAAGCCTATTTGGCAGAAAGGGAGCCTATCTCCACCTAGAAAAACCTTTTTTGCCCTTAGTATTCATTTTAAAAACAAAATCATTTCTCAGAGGGCAACAGTATGCTTAAACATCCTGCTTCTAAAATACATGGTTTTCTTCTTAGTGATATATGTGTTTCTTCAAATCAGCTGAATAGGCCTATTTGGAACAAAGGGAGCCTATGTCCACCTTGAAAAACATAACCTGTAGGCAGTGTTCCTCTCAAAAACTAACTCATGTTTCTCTGGGAAAGAATGTGTTAGATGCTCCTGCTTTGGACACTAACGGTTTTCTTTTGAGAGGTACATGTGTTTCTTCAACTCAGCTGAATAGGACGATTTAGAACAAAGAGTGGCTATATCCACCTTGAAAAATCTAAGTTGCAGGAAGTATTCCTTTCAAAATCTAATGCATTTCTCTCAGGGGAACAATGTGCTAGATGGGGACGTTTGTAACCTAGGTGGTTTTTCTGTAGAGATACATGTGTTGATTCAACTCACCTTAAAGGGCCTATTTGGAACATGGAGAGCCTATCTCCACCTGGAAAAACCTAAGTTCCAGGAAGTATTTCTTCCCAAAACGAACTCAGTTCTCACAGGGAGGCAATGTGCTTGATGCTCCTTGTTCTAACACAGATAGTTTTCCTTTGAGACATACCTGTGTTTCCTCATCTTAGCTGGATAGGACTATTCGGGAAAAAATGAGCTTTTCTCCAGTTGAAAACTCTGATGGGAAGTATGTATGGCATTCAAAATAAAATTCAAGCCTCACAGTGAAATAATGCCCTAGATGTTGAATCTTTCATCATAGATGGATTTCTAGGGAGACATATATTTCTTTTTCCCACTCGGCTAAATTGGACCGTTTGGAACAGCGGAGCCAAATCTGCACCTTGAGAAATCTATGGTGCAGATAGTATTCCTTTCATAAACTAACTCAGTTCTCACAGGGAAGCAATGTGCTCGATAGTTCTGCTTCTGACACAAATGGTTTCATTTTGAGATATGCATGTATTTCTTCCACTCAGTTGAAAAGGACGATTTGGTAGAATAATAGCCTGTCTAAACCTTGACAATCTTATGTTGCAGGAGGTATTTTTTTCAAAAACCACCTCAGTTCTCACAGGGAAACAATGTGATAGACGTTCCTGCTTGTGACACTACCTGTTTTCCTTTGACAAAGACTTGTGTTTCTTCAAGTCAGCTGACAAGACTTACTTGGAAAAAACATAGCCTATCCCAACTTTGAAAAACGAAGCTGCAGGAAATACTACCTCCGAAAACTGACTCAGTTCTCACAGGTAAACACTCTTGTAAATGTTCCTCCTTTGAGCACAAATGGCTTTCCTTCGAGAGATACATGTGTTTATTCAACTCAGCTTCACCGGCCTATTTCGAAGAAAGAGAGCCTACTCCACATGGAAAACCTAAGATGCAGAAAGTATTTCTTTCAAAAACTAATTCAAATCTTACAGGAAAACAATGTGCTAGCTGCTCCTGGTCCTAACACAGAGAGTTTTCTTTTGAGAGATAGGTGTGCTTCTCCAACTTAGCTTGATAGGCCTGTTTGGAACAAAGTGAGCTTTTCTCCAACTTCAAAACTCTGATTGGAAGTACGTAATCCTTCAAAAGCTAAATCTATTCTCATGGGGAAATGATGTCCCAGATGTTGAAGCATGTAACATACATGGTTTTCTTTGGAGAGATATATGCGTTTGTTCCACTTGGCTAAATAGGCCTACTTGGAACAAACAAAACCAATATACACCTAGAAAAACCCAAGTTGTAGGACGTATTCTTTCAACAACTTGCTCAATTCTCACAGGGAAACAATGTGCTAGATTCTCCTGCTTCTAACACAGATGGTATTCTTTCAAGGGATCCGTGGGTTCCTTCACGCCTGCTGAACAGGACTGTTCGGAATAAAGAGAGGCCATATCCACATTGCAAAACCTATACTGCAGGATGTATTCCTACCAAAAACTAATGCATTTCTCACAGGGAAACAAGGTGCTAGAGGCCCCTGTTTCTAACACTGAGGGTTTTCTTTCAAGAGCACATGTGTTCCTTCAAGTCAGCTGAATAGGTCTATTTTGAAAGAAGAGAGGCTTTCTTCTTGTGGAATAAAAGAATTTCCAGAAAGTACTCCTTTCAACAGCTAACTCTATTCTCAGAGGGAAACAATGTCTTAGATGCTGCTGCTTCTTCCACACATGGATTACTCTTGTGACATTCTGTGTTTCTTCAATTTAGCTGAATCAGCCGATATGGAACAAATGGAGTCAACCACCACGTTGAAAAACCAAAGTTGCAGGAAGTATTCCTATCAAAGTCAACTCAATCCTTCCAGGGAAAGAATGTGCAAGACGCTCCTGTTCCTAACATAAGTGGTTTTCTCTTGAGAGATACACGTGTTTCTTCAAGTTAGCTTGATAGGCCGATTTGGAACAAAATAAGCCTTTCTCCACCTTGAAAACTCTGATTGGCGGGACGTATTCCTTTCTGAAACTAACCCACTAGTTAAAGGAAACAATGTGCTAGATGCTACGACATCTAACAGAGAATTTTCTTTTACAATATAAATGTGTTCCTTCAACTCTGCTGAATAACCTCTTGGGAACAAAGAGAGCCTCTCACCATCTTGAAAATCATACCTTGCAGGAAGTATTCCTTTCCAAAACTAACTCAATTCTCGGAGTGAAACAAAGTGCTAGATGCTCCTTGTTCGTTCAAAGATTGTTTTCTTTCGAGAAATACATGTATTTCTTCAACTCAACTGAATAGACCTCTTTGGAACACAGAGAGACTATCTCCACCTTGAAAACCGCAAAATGCAGAAATATGCCTTTCAAAAACTAATTCAATTCTCACAGGGAAACACTGTGCTGGATGCTCCTACGTCTAATGCAGATCGGTTTGTTTCGAAAGATACATGTGTGTTTTCACGTTGCTGGACAGACCTAGGTAGAACAAAATTTGCCTTTCTCCACCTTGAGTATTCTGGTTGACAGCACGTCTTCCTTTCCAAAACTACGTGAAATCACACAGGGAAACAATGTGCTCCTTGGTTCTGCTTCTAACACACATGATTTTCTTTGGAGACATACATGTGGTTCTTCAACTGAGATGAAAAGGTCTATTTGGAACAAACAGAGTTTATCACTGACTTGAAATACGTAATTTGCAGGCAGTGTCCTTTGAAAAACGAACTCAGTTCTCACAGCGTGCCTATGTTCTAAATTTTCCTGCTTCTAGCCCAAATGGGTTTCTTTGAAGAGATACAGCTGTTTAGTTCACTCAGCTGCATAGGCCTACTTGGATCAAAGAGAGTCTATATAACCTGAAAACAATCTAAGTTTTAGAAAGTATCCTTTCAAAACAGAACTCATTTCTCACATCGAAGCATCATGCTCGGTTCCCCTCCTACTTATACAAATGGTATTCTTTTGTGAGATACATGTGTATCCTCAACTCAGCTAAAAAGGCCTATTTGGAACAACTTAGCCTATCTCCACATGGAGAATCCTACGTGGTGGATGTATTCCTTTCAAAATCGAACACATTTCTCACATGGAAACAATGTGTTGAGGCTGAAGTTCATAATATTGATGGTTTCTTTGGAGAAATACATGTGTTTCTTCAACCGAGCTGAATATTCCCATTTAGATGTAAGAGAGCCTAACACCATCTTGAAAAATCTCCTTTCCAGGAAGTATTACTTTCCAAAACTTTCTCCATTCTCACAGGGACGCCATGGGCTACATGCTCCTGTTTCTAATACAGATGGGTTTGTTTCGAGAGATACATGTGTTTCTTCAAGTTACTGGACAGGCCTTTTTGGAACAACATGAGCCTTTCTCCACCTTGAAAACTATGATTGTCAGGAAGAATTCCTTTCATTAACTATCTCCATGCTCACCAAGAAGCAATGTGCTCGAAGTTCCTGCTTCTAACACGGAAGGTTTTCTTTGGAGAGATCCGCGTGTTTGCTCAACTCAGCAGAACAGGTGTATTTAGAACAGAGAGAGCCAATGTCCACCTTGAAAAAGGTAAGATTCAGGACTTCTTTCTTTCAAAAACCAACTCAATTCTCAAAGGGGAGCAATGTGCAAGATCCTCCTCCGTTTTGCCCAGTTGATGTTCTTCTGAGAGACACGTGTTTGTTCACTCAGCTCGATAGATCTATTTGCAAAAAAGGGAGCCTGTCTCCACCTTGAGAACCCTAAGTTGCAGGAAGTGGTCGTCTCAAAATCTCACTCTGTTCTCCCAGGGAAACCATGTGCTAGCAGGTGCACCTTCTCTCATAGATGGTTCTCTTGGAGACAGAAATGTGGTTCTTCAACGCAGCTGAATAGGCCTATTTGGCACAACGAGATTGTCTTTCGACATTGAAGACCTAAGTAACTGGAGGTATGGGGTTTAAAAACTCACTCAGTCTGAGAGGGAAACAATGTGCTAGATACTCCAGCTTCTAACCTAGATGGTTTTCTTTGCAGAGATGCGTGATTCTTTTCAAATCAGCAGAATGGGTGTATAGGGAACAAAGAGAACCTATCCCCATCTTGAAAACTCTGAATGGCAGGAGGTATTTCTCTCAAAAGGTAACTCAGCTCTTGGCAGGAGACAATGTGATAGATGCTCCTCCTTCTTACCCAGATGGTCTTCTTTCAAGAGACACATGCATCTCTTCAACTGAGCTGAAGAAGCCTATTTGGCAGAAAGGGAGCCTATCTCCACCTAGAAAAACCTTTTTTGCCCTTAGTATTCATTTTAAAAACAAAATCATTTCTCAGAGGGCAACAGTATGCTTAAACATCCTGCTTCTAAAATACATGGTTTTCTTCTTAGTGATATATGTGTTTCTTCAAATCAGCTGAATAGGCCTATTTGGAACAAAGGGAGCCTATGTCCACCTTGAAAAACATAACCTGTAGGCAGTGTTCCTCTCAAAAACTAACTCATGTTTCTCTGGGAAAGAATGTGTTAGATGCTCCTGCTTTGGACACTAACGGTTTTCTTTTGAGAGGTACATGTGTTTCTTCAACTCAGCTGAATAGGACGATTTAGAACAAAGAGTGGCTATATCCACCTTGAAAAATCTAAGTTGCAGGAAGTATTCCTTTCAAAATCTAATGCATTTCTCTCAGGGGAACAATGTGCTAGATGGGGACGTTTGTAACCTAGGTGGTTTTTCTGTAGAGATACATGTGTTGATTCAACTCACCTTAAAGGGCCTATTTGGAACATGGAGAGCCTATCTCCACCTGGAAAAACCTAAGTTCCAGGAAGTATTTCTTCCCAAAACGAACTCAGTTCTCACAGGGAGGCAATGTGCTTGATGCTCCTTGTTCTAACACAGATAGTTTTCCTTTGAGACATACCTGTGTTTCCTCATCTTAGCTGGATAGGACTATTCGGGAAAAAATGAGCTTTTCTCCAGTTGAAAACTCTGATGGGAAGTATGTATGGCATTCAAAATAAAATTCAAGCCTCACAGTGAAATAATGCCCTAGATGTTGAATCTTTCATCATAGATGGATTTCTAGGGAGACATATATTTCTTTTTCCCACTCGGCTAAATTGGACCGTTTGGAACAGCGGAGCCAAATCTGCACCTTGAGAAATCTATGGTGCAGATAGTATTCCTTTCATAAACTAACTCAGTTCTCACAGGGAAGCAATGTGCTCGATAGTTCTGCTTCTGACACAAATGGTTTCATTTTGAGATATGCATGTATTTCTTCCACTCAGTTGAAAAGGACGATTTGGTAGAATAATAGCCTGTCTAAACCTTGACAATCTTATGTTGCAGGAGGTATTTTTTTCAAAAACCACCTCAGTTCTCACAGGGAAACAATGTGATAGACGTTCCTGCTTGTGACACTACCTGTTTTCCTTTGACAAAGACTTGTGTTTCTTCAAGTCAGCTGACAAGACTTACTTGGAAAAAACATAGCCTATCCCAACTTTGAAAAACGAAGCTGCAGGAAATACTACCTCCGAAAACTGACTCAGTTCTCACAGGTAAACACTCTTGTAAATGTTCCTCCTTTGAGCACAAATGGCTTTCCTTCGAGAGATACATGTGTTTATTCAACTCAGCTTCACCGGCCTATTTCGAAGAAAGAGAGCCTACTCCACATGGAAAACCTAAGATGCAGAAAGTATTTCTTTCAAAAACTAATTCAAATCTTACAGGAAAACAATGTGCTAGCTGCTCCTGGTCCTAACACAGAGAGTTTTCTTTTGAGAGATACGTGTGCTTCTCCAACTTAGCTTGATAGGCCTGTTTGGAACAAAGTGAGCTTTTCTCCAACTTCAAAACTCTGATTGGAAGTACGTAATCCTTCAAAAGCTAAATCTATTCTCATGGGGAAATGATGTCCCAGATGTTGAAGCATGTAACATACATGGTTTTCTTTGGAGAGATATATGCGTTTGTTCCACTTGGCTAAATAGGCCTACTTGGAACAAACAAAACCAATATACACCTAGAAAAACCCAAGTTGTAGGACGTATTCTTTCAACAACTTGCTCAATTCTCACAGGGAAACAATGTGCTAGATTCTCCTGCTTCTAACACAGATGGTATTCTTTCAAGGGATCCGTGGGTTCCTTCACGCCTGCTGAACAGGACTGTTCGGAATAAAGAGAGGCCATATCCACATTGCAAAACCTATACTGCAGGATGTATTCCTACCAAAAACTAATGCATTTCTCACAGGGAAACAAGGTGCTAGAGGCCCCTGTTTCTAACACTGAGGGTTTTCTTTCAAGAGCACATGTGTTCCTTCAAGTCAGCTGAATAGGTCTATTTTGAAAGAAGAGAGGCTTTCTTCTTGTGGAATAAAAGAATTTCCAGAAAGTACTCCTTTCAACAGCTAACTCTATTCTCAGAGGGAAACAATGTCTTAGATGCTGCTGCTTCTTCCACACATGGATTACTCTTGTGACATTCTGTGTTTCTTCAATTTAGCTGAATCAGCCGATATGGAACAAATGGAGTCAACCACCACGTTGAAAAACCAAAGTTGCAGGAAGTATTCCTATCAAAGTCAACTCAATCCTTCCAGGGAAAGAATGTGCAAGACGCTCCTGTTCCTAACATAAGTGGTTTTCTCTTGAGAGATACACGTGTTTCTTCAAGTTAGCTTGATAGGCCGATTTGGAACAAAATAAGCCTTTCTCCACCTTGAAAACTCTGATTGGCGGCACGTATTCCTTTCTGAAACTAACCCACTAGTTAAAGGAAACAATGTGCTAGATGCTACGACATCTAACAGAGAATTTTCTTTTACAATATAAATGTGTTCCTTCAACTCTGCTGAATAACCTCTTGGGAACAAAGAGAGCCTCTCACCATCTTGAAAATCATACCTTGCAGGAAGTATTCCTTTCCAAAACTAACTCAATTCTCGGAGTGAAACAAAGTGCTAGATGCTCCTTGTTCGTTCAAAGATTGTTTTCTTTCGAGAAATACATGTATTTCTTCAACTCAACTGAATAGACCTCTTTGGAACACAGAGAGACTATCTCCACCTTGAAAACCGCAAAATGCAGAAATATGCCTTTCAAAAACTAATTCAATTCTCACAGGGAAACACTGTGCTGGATGCTCCTACGTCTAATGCAGATCGGTTTGTTTCGAAAGATACATGTGTGTTTTCACGTTGCTGGACAGACCTAGGTAGAACAAAATTTGCCTTTCTCCACCTTGAGTATTCTGGTTGACAGCACGTCTTCCTTTCCAAAACTACGTGAAATCACACAGGGAAACAATGTGCTCCTTGGTTCTGCTTCTAACACACATGATTTTCTTTGGAGACATACATGTGGTTCTTCAACTGAGATGAAAAGGTCTATTTGGAACAAACAGAGTTTATCACTGACTTGAAATACGTAATTTGCAGGCAGTGTCCTTTGAAAAACGAACTCAGTTCTCACAGCGTGCCTATGTTCTAAATTTTCCTGCTTCTAGCCCAAATGGGTTTCTTTGAAGAGATACAGCTGTTTAGTTCACTCAGCTGCATAGGCCTACTTGGATCAAAGAGAGTCTATATAACCTGAAAACAATCTAAGTTTTAGAAAGTATCCTTTCAAAACAGAACTCATTTCTCACATCGAAGCATCATGCTCGGTTCCCCTCCTACTTATACAAATGGTATTCTTTTGTGAGATACATGTGTATCCTCAACTCAGCTAAAAAGGCCTATTTGGAACAACTTAGCCTATCTCCACATGGAGAATCCTACGTGGTGGATGTATTCCTTTCAAAATCGAACACATTTCTCACATGGAAACAATGTGTTGAGGCTGAAGTTCATAATATTGATGGTTTCTTTGGAGAAATACATGTGTTTCTTCAACCGAGCTGAATATTCCCATTTAGATGTAAGAGAGCCTAACACCATCTTGAAAAATCTCCTTTCCAGGAAGTATTACTTTCCAAAACTTTCTCCATTCTCACAGGGACGCCATGGGCTACATGCTCCTGTTTCTAATACAGATGGGTTTGTTTCGAGAGATACATGTGTTTCTTCAAGTTACTGGACAGGCCTTTTTGGAACAACATGAGCCTTTCTCCACCTTGAAAACTATGATTGTCAGGAAGAATTCCTTTCATTAACTATCTCCATGCTCACCAAGAAGCAATGTGCTCGAAGTTCCTGCTTCTAACATGGAAGGTTTTCTTTGGAGAGATCCGCGTGTTTGCTCAACTCAGCAGAACAGGTGTATTTAGAACAGAGAGAGCCAATGTCCACCTTGAAAAAGGTAAGATTCAGGACTTCTTTCTTTCAAAAACCAACTCAATTCTCAAAGGGGAGCAATGTGCAAGATCCTCCTCCGTTTTGCCCAGTTGATGTTCTTCTGAGAGACACGTGTTTGTTCACTCAGCTCGATAGATCTATTTGCAAAAAAGGGAGCCTGTCTCCACCTTGAGAACCCTAAGTTGCAGGAAGTGGTCGTCTCAAAATCTCACTCTGTTCTCCCAGGGAAACCATGTGCTAGCAGGTGCACCTTCTCTCATAGATGGTTCTCTTGGAGACAGAAATGTGGTTCTTCAACGCAGCTGAATAGGCCTATTTGGCACAACGAGATTGTCTTTCGACATTGAAGACCTAAGTAACTGGAGGTATGGGGTTTAAAAACTCACTCAGTCTGAGAGGGAAACAATGTGCTAGATACTCCAGCTTCTAACCTAGATGGTTTTCTTTGCAGAGATGCGTGATTCTTTTCAAATCAGCAGAATGGGTGTATAGGGAACAAAGAGAACCTATCCCCATCTTGAAAACTCTGAATGGCAGGAGGTATTTCTCTCAAAAGGTAACTCAGCTCTTGGCAGGAGACAATGTGATAGATGCTCCTCCTTCTTACCCAGATGGTCTTCTTTCAAGAGACACATGCATCTCTTCAACTGAGCTGAAGAAGCCTATTTGGCAGAAAGGGAGCCTATCTCCACCTAGAAAAACCTTTTTTGCCCTTAGTATTCATTTTAAAAACAAAATCATTTCTCAGAGGGCAACAGTATGCTTAAACATCCTGCTTCTAAAATACATGGTTTTCTTCTTAGTGATATATGTGTTTCTTCAAATCAGCTGAATAGGCCTATTTGGAACAAAGGGAGCCTATGTCCACCTTGAAAAACATAACCTGTAGGCAGTGTTCCTCTCAAAAACTAACTCATGTTTCTCTGGGAAAGAATGTGTTAGATGCTCCTGCTTTGGACACTAACGGTTTTCTTTTGAGAGGTACATGTGTTTCTTCAACTCAGCTGAATAGGACGATTTAGAACAAAGAGTGGCTATATCCACCTTGAAAAATCTAAGTTGCAGGAAGTATTCCTTTCAAAATCTAATGCATTTCTCTCAGGGGAACAATGTGCTAGATGGGGACGTTTGTAACCTAGGTGGTTTTTCTGTAGAGATACATGTGTTGATTCAACTCACCTTAAAGGGCCTATTTGGAACATGGAGAGCCTATCTCCACCTGGAAAAACCTAAGTTCCAGGAAGTATTTCTTCCCAAAACGAACTCAGTTCTCACAGGGAGGCAATGTGCTTGATGCTCCTTGTTCTAACACAGATAGTTTTCCTTTGAGACATACCTGTGTTTCCTCATCTTAGCTGGATAGGACTATTCGGGAAAAAATGAGCTTTTCTCCAGTTGAAAACTCTGATGGGAAGTATGTATGGCATTCAAAATAAAATTCAAGCCTCACAGTGAAATAATGCCCTAGATGTTGAATCTTTCATCATAGATGGATTTCTAGGGAGACATATATTTCTTTTTCCCACTCGGCTAAATTGGACCGTTTGGAACAGCGGAGCCAAATCTGCACCTTGAGAAATCTATGGTGCAGATAGTATTCCTTTCATAAACTAACTCAGTTCTCACAGGGAAGCAATGTGCTCGATAGTTCTGCTTCTGACACAAATGGTTTCATTTTGAGATATGCATGTATTTCTTCCACTCAGTTGAAAAGGACGATTTGGTAGAATAATAGCCTGTCTAAACCTTGACAATCTTATGTTGCAGGAGGTATTTTTTTCAAAAACCACCTCAGTTCTCACAGGGAAACAATGTGATAGACGTTCCTGCTTGTGACACTACCTGTTTTCCTTTGACAAAGACTTGTGTTTCTTCAAGTCAGCTGACAAGACTTACTTGGAAAAAACATAGCCTATCCCAACTTTGAAAAACGAAGCTGCAGGAAATACTACCTCCGAAAACTGACTCAGTTCTCACAGGTAAACACTCTTGTAAATGTTCCTCCTTTGAGCACAAATGGCTTTCCTTCGAGAGATACATGTGTTTATTCAACTCAGCTTCACCGGCCTATTTCGAAGAAAGAGAGCCTACTCCACATGGAAAACCTAAGATGCAGAAAGTATTTCTTTCAAAAACTAATTCAAATCTTACAGGAAAACAATGTGCTAGCTGCTCCTGGTCCTAACACAGAGAGTTTTCTTTTGAGAGATACGTGTGCTTCTCCAACTTAGCTTGATAGGCCTGTTTGGAACAAAGTGAGCTTTTCTCCAACTTCAAAACTCTGATTGGAAGTACGTAATCCTTCAAAAGCTAAATCTATTCTCATGGGGAAATGATGTCCCAGATGTTGAAGCATGTAACATACATGGTTTTCTTTGGAGAGATATATGCGTTTGTTCCACTTGGCTAAATAGGCCTACTTGGAACAAACAAAACCAATATACACCTAGAAAAACCCAAGTTGTAGGACGTATTCTTTCAACAACTTGCTCAATTCTCACAGGGAAACAATGTGCTAGATTCTCCTGCTTCTAACACAGATGGTATTCTTTCAAGGGATCCGTGGGTTCCTTCACGCCTGCTGAACAGGACTGTTCGGAATAAAGAGAGGCCATATCCACATTGCAAAACCTATACTGCAGGATGTATTCCTACCAAAAACTAATGCATTTCTCACAGGGAAACAAGGTGCTAGAGGCCCCTGTTTCTAACACTGAGGGTTTTCTTTCAAGAGCACATGTGTTCCTTCAAGTCAGCTGAATAGGTCTATTTTGAAAGAAGAGAGGCTTTCTTCTTGTGGAATAAAAGAATTTCCAGAAAGTACTCCTTTCAACAGCTAACTCTATTCTCAGAGGGAAACAATGTCTTAGATGCTGCTGCTTCTTCCACACATGGATTACTCTTGTGACATTCTGTGTTTCTTCAATTTAGCTGAATCAGCCGATATGGAACAAATGGAGTCAACCACCACGTTGAAAAACCAAAGTTGCAGGAAGTATTCCTATCAAAGTCAACTCAATCCTTCCAGGGAAAGAATGTGCAAGACGCTCCTGTTCCTAACATAAGTGGTTTTCTCTTGAGAGATACACGTGTTTCTTCAAGTTAGCTTGATAGGCCGATTTGGAACAAAATAAGCCTTTCTCCACCTTGAAAACTCTGATTGGCGGGACGTATTCCTTTCTGAAACTAACCCACTAGTTAAAGGAAACAATGTGCTAGATGCTACGACATCTAACAGAGAATTTTCTTTTACAATATAAATGTGTTCCTTCAACTCTGCTGAATAACCTCTTGGGAACAAAGAGAGCCTCTCACCATCTTGAAAATCATACCTTGCAGGAAGTATTCCTTTCCAAAACTAACTCAATTCTCGGAGTGAAACAAAGTGCTAGATGCTCCTTGTTCGTTCAAAGATTGTTTTCTTTCGAGAAATACATGTATTTCTTCAACTCAACTGAATAGACCTCTTTGGAACACAGAGAGACTATCTCCACCTTGAAAACCGCAAAATGCAGAAATATGCCTTTCAAAAACTAATTCAATTCTCACAGGGAAACACTGTGCTGGATGCTCCTACGTCTAATGCAGATCGGTTTGTTTCGAAAGATACATGTGTGTTTTCACGTTGCTGGACAGACCTAGGTAGAACAAAATTTGCCTTTCTCCACCTTGAGTATTCTGGTTGACAGCACGTCTTCCTTTCCAAAACTACGTGAAATCACACAGGGAAACAATGTGCTCCTTGGTTCTGCTTCTAACACACATGATTTTCTTTGGAGACATACATGTGGTTCTTCAACTGAGATGAAAAGGTCTATTTGGAACAAACAGAGTTTATCACTGACTTGAAATACGTAATTTGCAGGCAGTGTCCTTTGAAAAACGAACTCAGTTCTCACAGCGTGCCTATGTTCTAAATTTTCCTGCTTCTAGCCCAAATGGGTTTCTTTGAAGAGATACAGCTGTTTAGTTCACTCAGCTGCATAGGCCTACTTGGATCAAAGAGAGTCTATATAACCTGAAAACAATCTAAGTTTTAGAAAGTATCCTTTCAAAACAGAACTCATTTCTCACATCGAAGCATCATGCTCGGTTCCCCTCCTACTTATACAAATGGTATTCTTTTGTGAGATACATGTGTATCCTCAACTCAGCTAAAAAGGCCTATTTGGAACAACTTAGCCTATCTCCACATGGAGAATCCTACGTGGTGGATGTATTCCTTTCAAAATCGAACACATTTCTCACATGGAAACAATGTGTTGAGGCTGAAGTTCATAATATTGATGGTTTCTTTGGAGAAATACATGTGTTTCTTCAACCGAGCTGAATATTCCCATTTAGATGTAAGAGAGCCTAACACCATCTTGAAAAATCTCCTTTCCAGGAAGTATTACTTTCCAAAACTTTCTCCATTCTCACAGGGACGCCATGGGCTACATGCTCCTGTTTCTAATACAGATGGGTTTGTTTCGAGAGATACATGTGTTTCTTCAAGTTACTGGACAGGCCTTTTTGGAACAACATGAGCCTTTCTCCACCTTGAAAACTATGATTGTCAGGAAGAATTCCTTTCATTAACTATCTCCATGCTCACCAAGAAGCAATGTGCTCGAAGTTCCTGCTTCTAACACGGAAGGTTTTCTTTGGAGAGATCCGCGTGTTTGCTCAACTCAGCAGAACAGGTGTATTTAGAACAGAGAGAGCCAATGTCCACCTTGAAAAAGGTAAGATTCAGGACTTCTTTCTTTCAAAAACCAACTCAATTCTCAAAGGGGAGCAATGTGCAAGATCCTCCTCCGTTTTGCCCAGTTGATGTTCTTCTGAGAGACACGTGTTTGTTCACTCAGCTCGATAGATCTATTTGCAAAAAAGGGAGCCTGTCTCCACCTTGAGAACCCTAAGTTGCAGGAAGTGGTCGTCTCAAAATCTCACTCTGTTCTCCCAGGGAAACCATGTGCTAGCAGGTGCACCTTCTCTCATAGATGGTTCTCTTGGAGACAGAAATGTGATTCTTCAATGCAGCTGAATAGGCCTATTTGGCACAACGAGATTGTCTTTCGACATTGAAGACCTAAGTAACTGGAGGTATTGGGTTTAAAAACTCACTCAGTCTGAGAGGGAAACAATGTGCTAGATACTCCAGCTTCTAACCTAGATGGTTTTCTTTGCAGAGATGCGTGATTCTTTTCAAATCAGCAGAATGGGTGTATAGGGAACAAAGAGAACCTATCCCCATCTTGAAAACTCTGAATGGCCGGACGTATTTCTCTCAAAAGGTAACTCAGCTCTCGGCAGGAGACAATGTGATAGATGCTCCTCCTTCTTACCCAGATGGTCTTCTTTCAAGAGACACATGCATCTCTTCAACTGAGCTGAAGAAGCCTATTTGGCAGAAAGGGAGCCTATCTCCACCTAGAAAAACCTTTTTTGCCCTTAGTATTCATTTTAAAAACAAAATCATTTCTCAGAGGGCAACAGTATGCTTGAACATCCTGCTTCTAAAATACATGGTTTTCTTCTTAGTGATATATGTGTTTCTTCAAATCAGCTGAATAGGCCTATTTGGAACAAAGGGAGCCTATGTCCACCTTGAAAAACATAACGTGTAGGCAGTGTTCCTCTCAAAAACTAACTCATGTTTCTCTGGGAAAGAATGTGTTAGATGCTCCTGCTTTGGACACTAACGGTTTTCTTTTGAGAGGTACATGTGTTTCTTCAACTCAGCTGAATAGGATGATTTAGAACAAAGAGTGGCTATATCCACCTTGAAAAATCTAAGTTGCAGGAAGTATTCCTTTCAAAATCTAATGCATTTCTCTCAGGGGAACAATGTGCTAGATGGGGACGTTTGTAACCTAGGTGGTTTTTCTGTAGAGATACATGTGTTGATTCAATTCACCTTAAAGGGCCTATTTGGAACATGGAGAGCCTATCTCCACCTGGAAAAACCTAAGTTCCTGGAAGTATTTCTTCCCAAAACGAACTCAGTTCTCACAGGGAGGCAAAGTGCTTGATGCTCCTTGTTCTAACACAGATAGTTTTCCTTTGAGACATACCTGTGTTTCCTCATCTTAGCTGGATAGGACTATTCGGGAAAAAATGAGCTTTTCTCCGGTTGAAAACTCTGATGGGAAGTATTTATGGCATTCAAAATAAAATTCAAGCCTCACAGTGAAATAATGCCCTAGATGTTGAATCTTTCATCATAGATGGATTTCTAGGGAGACATATATTTCTTTTTCCCACTCGGCTAAATAGGACCGTTTGGAACAGCAGAGCCAAATCTGCACCTTGAGAAATCTATGGTGCAGATAGTATTCCTTTCATAAACTAACTCAGTTCTCACAGGGAAGCAATGTGCTCGATAGTTCTGCTTCTGACACAAATGGTTTCATTTTGAGATATGCATGTATTTCTTCCACTCAGTTGAAAAGGACGATTTGGTAGAATAATAGCCTGCCTAAACCTTGACAATCTTATGTTGCAGGAGGTATTTTTTTCAAAAACCACCTCAGTTCTCACAGGGAAACAATGTGATAGACGTTCCTGCTTGTGACACTACCTGTTTTCCTTTGACAAAGACTTGTGTTTCTTCAAGTCAGCTGACAAGACTTACTTGGAAAAAACATAGCCTATCCCAACTTTGAAAAACGAAGCTGCAGGAAATACTACCTCCGAAAACTGACTCAGTTCTCACAGGTAAACACTCTTGTAAATGTTCCTCCTTCGAGCACAAATGGCTTTCCTTCGAGAGATACATGTGTTTATTCAACTCAGCTTCACCGGCCTATTTCGAAGAAAGAGAGCCTACTCCACATGGAAAACCTAAGATGCAGAAAGTATTTCTTTCAAAAACTAATTCAAATCTTACAGGAAAACAATGTGCTAGCTGCTCCTGGTCCTAACACAGAGAGTTTTCTTTTGAGAGATACGTGTGCTTCTCCAACTTAGCTTGATAGGCCTGTTTGGAACAAAGTGAGCTTTTCTCCAACTTCAAAACTCTGATTGGAAGTACGTAATCCTTCAAAAGCTAAATCTATTCTCATGGGGAAATGATGTCCCAGATGTTGAAGCATGTAACATACATGGTTTTCTTTGGAGAGATATATGCGTTTGTTCCACTTGGCTAAATAGGCCTACTTGGAACAAACAAAACCAATATACACCTAGAAAAACCCAAGTTGTAGGACGTATTCTTTCAACAACTTGCTCAATTCTCACAGGGAAACAATGTGCTAGATTCTCCTGCTTCTAACACAGATGGTATTCTTTCAAGGGATCCGTGGGTTCCTTCACGCCTGCTGAACAGGACTGTTCGGAATAAAGAGAGGCCATATCCACATTGCAAAACCTATACTGCAGGATGTATTCCTACCAAAAACTAATGCATTTCTCACAGGGAAACAAGGTGCTAGAGGCCCCTGTTTCTAACACTGAGGGTTTTCTTTCAAGAGCACATGTGTTCCTTCAAGTCAGCTGAATAGGTCTATTTTGAAAGAAGAGAGGCTTTCTTCTTGTGGAATAAAAGAATTTCCAGAAAGTACTCCTTTCAACAGCTAACTCTATTCTCAGAGGGAAACAATGTCTTAGATGCTGCTGCTTCTTCCACACATGGATTACTCTTGTGACATTCTGTGTTTCTTCAATTTAGCTGAATCAGCCGATATGGAACAAATGGAGTCAACCACCACGTTGAAAAACCAAAGTTGCAGGAAGTATTCCTATCAAAGTCAACTCAATCCTTCCAGGGAAAGAATGTGCAAGACGCTCCTGTTCCTAACATAAGTGGTTTTCTCTTGAGAGATACACGTGTTTCTTCAAGTTAGCTTGATAGGCCGATTTGGAACAAAATAAGCCTTTCTCCACCTTGAAAACTCTGATTGGCGGGACGTATTCCTTTCTGAAACTAACCCACTAGTTAAAGGAAACAATGTGCTAGATGCTACGACATCTAACAGAGAATTTTCTTTTACAATATAAATGTGTTCCTTCAACTCTGCTGAATAACCTCTTGGGAACAAAGAGAGCCTCTCACCATCTTGAAAATCATACCTTGCAGGAAGTATTCCTTTCCAAAACTAACTCAATTCTCGGAGTGAAACAAAGTGCTAGATGCTCCTTGTTCGTTCAAAGATTGTTTTCTTTCGAGAAATACATGTATTTCTTCAACTCAACTGAATAGACCTCTTTGGAACACAGAGAGACTATCTCCACCTTGAAAACCGCAAAATGCAGAAATATGCCTTTCAAAAACTAATTCAATTCTCACAGGGAAACACTGTGCTGGATGCTCCTACGTCTAATGCAGATCGGTTTGTTTCGAAAGATACATGTGTGTTTTCACGTTGCTGGACAGACCTAGGTAGAACAAAATTTGCCTTTCTCCACCTTGAGTATTCTGGTTGACAGCACGTCTTCCTTTCCAAAACTACGTGAAATCACACAGGGAAACAATGTGCTCCTTGGTTCTGCTTCTAACACACATGATTTTCTTTGGAGACATACATGTGGTTCTTCAACTGAGATGAAAAGGTCTATTTGGAACAAACAGAGTTTATCACTGACTTGAAATACGTAATTTGCAGGCAGTGTCCTTTGAAAAACGAACTCAGTTCTCACAGCGTGCCTATGTTCTAAATTTTCCTGCTTCTAGCCCAAATGGGTTTCTTTGAAGAGATACAGCTGTTTAGTTCACTCAGCTGCATAGGCCTACTTGGATCAAAGAGAGTCTATATAACCTGAAAACAATCTAAGTTTTAGAAAGTATCCTTTCAAAACAGAACTCATTTCTCACATCGAAGCATCATGCTCGGTTCCCCTCCTACTTATACAAATGGTATTCTTTTGTGAGATACATGTGTATCCTCAACTCAGCTAAAAAGGCCTATTTGGAACAACTTAGCCTATCTCCACATGGAGAATCCTACGTGGTGGATGTATTCCTTTCAAAATCGAACACATTTCTCACATGGAAACAATGTGTTGAGGCTGAAGTTCATAATATTGATGGTTTCTTTGGAGAAATACATGTGTTTCTTCAACCGAGCTGAATATTCCCATTTAGATGTAAGAGAGCCTAACACCATCTTGAAAAATCTCCTTTCCAGGAAGTATTACTTTCCAAAACTTTCTCCATTCTCACAGGGACGCCATGGGCTACATGCTCCTGTTTCTAATACAGATGGGTTTGTTTCGAGAGATACATGTGTTTCTTCAAGTTACTGGACAGGCCTTTTTGGAACAACATGAGCCTTTCTCCACCTTGAAAACTATGATTGTCAGGAAGAATTCCTTTCATTAACTATCTCCATGCTCACCAAGAAGCAATGTGCTCGAAGTTCCTGCTTCTAACACGGAAGGTTTTCTTTGGAGAGATCCGCGTGTTTGCTCAACTCAGCAGAACAGGTGTATTTAGAACAGAGAGAGCCAATGTCCACCTTGAAAAAGGTAAGATTCAGGACTTCTTTCTTTCAAAAACCAACTCAATTCTCAAAGGGGAGCAATGTGCAAGATCCTCCTCCGTTTTGCCCAGTTGATGTTCTTCTGAGAGACACGTGTTTGTTCACTCAGCTCGATAGATCTATTTGCAAAAAAGGGAGCCTGTCTCCACCTTGAGAACCCTAAGTTGCAGGAAGTGGTCGTCTCAAAATCTCACTCTGTTCTCCCAGGGAAACCATGTGCTAGCAGGTGCACCTTCTCTCATAGATGGTTCTCTTGGAGACAGAAATGTGGTTCTTCAACGCAGCTGAATAGGCCTATTTGGCACAACGAGATTGTCTTTCGACATTGAAGACCTAAGTAACTGGAGGTATGGGGTTTAAAAACTCACTCAGTCTGAGAGGGAAACAATGTGCTAGATACTCCAGCTTCTAACCTAGATGGTTTTCTTTGCAGAGATGCGTGATTCTTTTCAAATCAGCAGAATGGGTGTATAGGGAACAAAGAGAACCTATCCCCATCTTGAAAACTCTGAATGGCAGGAGGTATTTCTCTCAAAAGGTAACTCAGCTCTTGGCAGGAGACAATGTGATAGATGCTCCTCCTTCTTACCCAGATGGTCTTCTTTCAAGAGACACATGCATCTCTTCAACTGAGCTGAAGAAGCCTATTTGGCAGAAAGGGAGCCTATCTCCACCTAGAAAAACCTTTTTTGCCCTTAGTATTCATTTTAAAAACAAAATCATTTCTCAGAGGGCAACAGTATGCTTAAACATCCTGCTTCTAAAATACATGGTTTTCTTCTTAGTGATATATGTGTTTCTTCAAATCAGCTGAATAGGCCTATTTGGAACAAAGGGAGCCTATGTCCACCTTGAAAAACATAACCTGTAGGCAGTGTTCCTCTCAAAAACTAACTCATGTTTCTCTGGGAAAGAATGTGTTAGATGCTCCTGCTTTGGACACTAACGGTTTTCTTTTGAGAGGTACATGTGTTTCTTCAACTCAGCTGAATAGGACGATTTAGAACAAAGAGTGGCTATATCCACCTTGAAAAATCTAAGTTGCAGGAAGTATTCCTTTCAAAATCTAATGCATTTCTCTCAGGGGAACAATGTGCTAGATGGGGACGTTTGTAACCTAGGTGGTTTTTCTGTAGAGATACATGTGTTGATTCAACTCACCTTAAAGGGCCTATTTGGAACATGGAGAGCCTATCTCCACCTGGAAAAACCTAAGTTCCAGGAAGTATTTCTTCCCAAAACGAACTCAGTTCTCACAGGGAGGCAATGTGCTTGATGCTCCTTGTTCTAACACAGATAGTTTTCCTTTGAGACATACCTGTGTTTCCTCATCTTAGCTGGATAGGACTATTCGGGAAAAAATGAGCTTTTCTCCAGTTGAAAACTCTGATGGGAAGTATGTATGGCATTCAAAATAAAATTCAAGCCTCACAGTGAAATAATGCCCTAGATGTTGAATCTTTCATCATAGATGGATTTCTAGGGAGACATATATTTCTTTTTCCCACTCGGCTAAATTGGACCGTTTGGAACAGCGGAGCCAAATCTGCACCTTGAGAAATCTATGGTGCAGATAGTATTCCTTTCATAAACTAACTCAGTTCTCACAGGGAAGCAATGTGCTCGATAGTTCTGCTTCTGACACAAATGGTTTCATTTTGAGATATGCATGTATTTCTTCCACTCAGTTGAAAAGGACGATTTGGTAGAATAATAGCCTGTCTAAACCTTGACAATCTTATGTTGCAGGAGGTATTTTTTTCAAAAACCACCTCAGTTCTCACAGGGAAACAATGTGATAGACGTTCCTGCTTGTGACACTACCTGTTTTCCTTTGACAAAGACTTGTGTTTCTTCAAGTCAGCTGACAAGACTTACTTGGAAAAAACATAGCCTATCCCAACTTTGAAAAACGAAGCTGCAGGAAATACTACCTCCGAAAACTGACTCAGTTCTCACAGGTAAACACTCTTGTAAATGTTCCTCCTTTGAGCACAAATGGCTTTCCTTCGAGAGATACATGTGTTTATTCAACTCAGCTTCACCGGCCTATTTCGAAGAAAGAGAGCCTACTCCACATGGAAAACCTAAGATGCAGAAAGTATTTCTTTCAAAAACTAATTCAAATCTTACAGGAAAACAATGTGCTAGCTGCTCCTGGTCCTAACACAGAGAGTTTTCTTTTGAGAGATACGTGTGCTTCTCCAACTTAGCTTGATAGGCCTGTTTGGAACAAAGTGAGCTTTTCTCCAACTTCAAAACTCTGATTGGAAGTACGTAATCCTTCAAAAGCTAAATCTATTCTCATGGGGAAATGATGTCCCAGATGTTGAAGCATGTAACATACATGGTTTTCTTTGGAGAGATATATGCGTTTGTTCCACTTGGCTAAATAGGCCTACTTGGAACAAACAAAACCAATATACACCTAGAAAAACCCAAGTTGTAGGACGTATTCTTTCAACAACTTGCTCAATTCTCACAGGGAAACAATGTGCTAGATTCTCCTGCTTCTAACACAGATGGTATTCTTTCAAGGGATCCGTGGGTTCCTTCACGCCTGCTGAACAGGACTGTTCGGAATAAAGAGAGGCCAT
This sequence comes from Castor canadensis, assembly GCF_047511655.1. Classification (NCBI taxonomy): domain Eukaryota; kingdom Metazoa; phylum Chordata; class Mammalia; order Rodentia; family Castoridae; genus Castor; species Castor canadensis. The sequence goes on from NC_133402.1 coordinate 37,424,490, forward strand.
ATCCACATTGCAAAACCTATACTGCAGGATGTATTCCTACCAAAAACTAATGCATTTCTCACAGGGAAACAAGGTGCTAGAGGCCCCTGTTTCTAACACTGAGGGTTTTCTTTCAAGAGCACATGTGTTCCTTCAAGTCAGCTGAATAGGTCTATTTTGAAAGAAGAGAGGCTTTCTTCTTGTGGAATAAAAGAATTTCCAGAAAGTACTCCTTTCAACAGCTAACTCTATTCTCAGAGGGAAACAATGTCTTAGATGCTGCTGCTTCTTCCACACATGGATTACTCTTGTGACATTCTGTGTTTCTTCAATTTAGCTGAATCAGCCGATATGGAACAAATGGAGTCAACCACCACGTTGAAAAACCAAAGTTGCAGGAAGTATTCCTATCAAAGTCAACTCAATCCTTCCAGGGAAAGAATGTGCAAGACGCTCCTGTTCCTAACATAAGTGGTTTTCTCTTGAGAGATACACGTGTTTCTTCAAGTTAGCTTGATAGGCCGATTTGGAACAAAATAAGCCTTTCTCCACCTTGAAAACTCTGATTGGCGGGACGTATTCCTTTCTGAAACTAACCCACTAGTTAAAGGAAACAATGTGCTAGATGCTACGACATCTAACAGAGAATTTTCTTTTACAATATAAATGTGTTCCTTCAACTCTGCTGAATAACCTCTTGGGAACAAAGAGAGCCTCTCACCATCTTGAAAATCATACCTTGCAGGAAGTATTCCTTTCCAAAACTAACTCAATTCTCGGAGTGAAACAAAGTGCTAGATGCTCCTTGTTCGTTCAAAGATTGTTTTCTTTCGAGAAATACATGTATTTCTTCAACTCAACTGAATAGACCTCTTTGGAACACAGAGAGACTATCTCCACCTTGAAAACCGCAAAATGCAGAAATATGCCTTTCAAAAACTAATTCAATTCTCACAGGGAAACACTGTGCTGGATGCTCCTACGTCTAATGCAGATCGGTTTGTTTCGAAAGATACATGTGTGTTTTCACGTTGCTGGACAGACCTAGGTAGAACAAAATTTGCCTTTCTCCACCTTGAGTATTCTGGTTGACAGCACGTCTTCCTTTCCAAAACTACGTGAAATCACACAGGGAAACAATGTGCTCCTTGGTTCTGCTTCTAACACACATGATTTTCTTTGGAGACATACATGTGGTTCTTCAACTGAGATGAAAAGGTCTATTTGGAACAAACAGAGTTTATCACTGACTTGAAATACGTAATTTGCAGGCAGTGTCCTTTGAAAAACGAACTCAGTTCTCACAGCGTGCCTATGTTCTAAATTTTCCTGCTTCTAGCCCAAATGGGTTTCTTTGAAGAGATACAGCTGTTTAGTTCACTCAGCTGCATAGGCCTACTTGGATCAAAGAGAGTCTATATAACCTGAAAACAATCTAAGTTTTAGAAAGTATCCTTTCAAAACAGAACTCATTTCTCACATCGAAGCATCATGCTCGGTTCCCCTCCTACTTATACAAATGGTATTCTTTTGTGAGATACATGTGTATCCTCAACTCAGCTAAAAAGGCCTATTTGGAACAACTTAGCCTATCTCCACATGGAGAATCCTACGTGGTGGATGTATTCCTTTCAAAATCGAACACATTTCTCACATGGAAACAATGTGTTGAGGCTGAAGTTCATAATATTGATGGTTTCTTTGGAGAAATACATGTGTTTCTTCAACCGAGCTGAATATTCCCATTTAGATGTAAGAGAGCCTAACACCATCTTGAAAAATCTCCTTTCCAGGAAGTATTACTTTCCAAAACTTTCTCCATTCTCACAGGGACGCCATGGGCTACATGCTCCTGTTTCTAATACAGATGGGTTTGTTTCGAGAGATACATGTGTTTCTTCAAGTTACTGGACAGGCCTTTTTGGAACAACATGAGCCTTTCTCCACCTTGAAAACTATGATTGTCAGGAAGAATTCCTTTCATTAACTATCTCCATGCTCACCAAGAAGCAATGTGCTCGAAGTTCCTGCTTCTAACACGGAAGGTTTTCTTTGGAGAGATCCGCGTGTTTGCTCAACTCAGCAGAACAGGTGTATTTAGAACAGAGAGAGCCAATGTCCACCTTGAAAAAGGTAAGATTCAGGACTTCTTTCTTTCAAAAACCAACTCAATTCTCAAAGGGGAGCAATGTGCAAGATCCTCCTCCGTTTTGCCCAGTTGATGTTCTTCTGAGAGACACGTGTTTGTTCACTCAGCTCGATAGATCTATTTGCAAAAAAGGGAGCCTGTCTCCACCTTGAGAACCCTAAGTTGCAGGAAGTGGTCGTCTCAAAATCTCACTCTGTTCTCCCAGGGAAACCATGTGCTAGCAGGTGCACCTTCTCTCATAGATGGTTCTCTTGGAGACAGAAATGTGGTTCTTCAACGCAGCTGAATAGGCCTATTTGGCACAACGAGATTGTCTTTCGACATTGAAGACCTAAGTAACTGGAGGTATGGGGTTTAAAAACTCACTCAGTCTGAGAGGGAAACAATGTGCTAGATACTCCAGCTTCTAACCTAGATGGTTTTCTTTGCAGAGATGCGTGATTCTTTTCAAATCAGCAGAATGGGTGTATAGGGAACAAAGAGAACCTATCCCCATCTTGAAAACTCTGAATGGCAGGAGGTATTTCTCTCAAAAGGTAACTCAGCTCTTGGCAGGAGACAATGTGATAGATGCTCCTCCTTCTTACCCAGATGGTCTTCTTTCAAGAGACACATGCATCTCTTCAACTGAGCTGAAGAAGCCTATTTGGCAGAAAGGGAGCCTATCTCCACCTAGAAAAACCTTTTTTGCCCTTAGTATTCATTTTAAAAACAAAATCATTTCTCAGAGGGCAACAGTATGCTTAAACATCCTGCTTCTAAAATACATGGTTTTCTTCTTAGTGATATATGTGTTTCTTCAAATCAGCTGAATAGGCCTATTTGGAACAAAGGGAGCCTATGTCCACCTTGAAAAACATAACCTGTAGGCAGTGTTCCTCTCAAAAACTAACTCATGTTTCTCTGGGAAAGAATGTGTTAGATGCTCCTGCTTTGGACACTAACGGTTTTCTTTTGAGAGGTACATGTGTTTCTTCAACTCAGCTGAATAGGACGATTTAGAACAAAGAGTGGCTATATCCACCTTGAAAAATCTAAGTTGCAGGAAGTATTCCTTTCAAAATCTAATGCATTTCTCTCAGGGGAACAATGTGCTAGATGGGGACGTTTGTAACCTAGGTGGTTTTTCTGTAGAGATACATGTGTTGATTCAACTCACCTTAAAGGGCCTATTTGGAACATGGAGAGCCTATCTCCACCTGGAAAAACCTAAGTTCCAGGAAGTATTTCTTCCCAAAACGAACTCAGTTCTCACAGGGAGGCAATGTGCTTGATGCTCCTTGTTCTAACACAGATAGTTTTCCTTTGAGACATACCTGTGTTTCCTCATCTTAGCTGGATAGGACTATTCGGGAAAAAATGAGCTTTTCTCCAGTTGAAAACTCTGATGGGAAGTATGTATGGCATTCAAAATAAAATTCAAGCCTCACAGTGAAATAATGCCCTAGATGTTGAATCTTTCATCATAGATGGATTTCTAGGGAGACATATATTTCTTTTTCCCACTCGGCTAAATTGGACCGTTTGGAACAGCGGAGCCAAATCTGCACCTTGAGAAATCTATGGTGCAGATAGTATTCCTTTCATAAACTAACTCAGTTCTCACAGGGAAGCAATGTGCTCGATAGTTCTGCTTCTGACACAAATGGTTTCATTTTGAGATATGCATGTATTTCTTCCACTCAGTTGAAAAGGACGATTTGGTAGAATAATAGCCTGTCTAAACCTTGACAATCTTATGTTGCAGGAGGTATTTTTTTCAAAAACCACCTCAGTTCTCACAGGGAAACAATGTGATAGACGTTCCTGCTTGTGACACTACCTGTTTTCCTTTGACAAAGACTTGTGTTTCTTCAAGTCAGCTGACAAGACTTACTTGGAAAAAACATAGCCTATCCCAACTTTGAAAAACGAAGCTGCAGGAAATACTACCTCCGAAAACTGACTCAGTTCTCACAGGTAAACACTCTTGTAAATGTTCCTCCTTTGAGCACAAATGGCTTTCCTTCGAGAGATACATGTGTTTATTCAACTCAGCTTCACCGGCCTATTTCGAAGAAAGAGAGCCTACTCCACATGGAAAACCTAAGATGCAGAAAGTATTTCTTTCAAAAACTAATTCAAATCTTACAGGAAAACAATGTGCTAGCTGCTCCTGGTCCTAACACAGAGAGTTTTCTTTTGAGAGATACGTGTGCTTCTCCAACTTAGCTTGATAGGCCTGTTTGGAACAAAGTGAGCTTTTCTCCAACTTCAAAACTCTGATTGGAAGTACGTAATCCTTCAAAAGCTAAATCTATTCTCATGGGGAAATGATGTCCCAGATGTTGAAGCATGTAACATACATGGTTTTCTTTGGAGAGATATATGCGTTTGTTCCACTTGGCTAAATAGGCCTACTTGGAACAAACAAAACCAATATACACCTAGAAAAACCCAAGTTGTAGGACGTATTCTTTCAACAACTTGCTCAATTCTCACAGGGAAACAATGTGCTAGATTCTCCTGCTTCTAACACAGATGGTATTCTTTCAAGGGATCCGTGGGTTCCTTCACGCCTGCTGAACAGGACTGTTCGGAATAAAGAGAGGCCATATCCACATTGCAAAACCTATACTGCAGGATGTATTCCTACCAAAAACTAATGCATTTCTCACAGGGAAACAAGGTGCTAGAGGCCCCTGTTTCTAACACTGAGGGTTTTCTTTCAAGAGCACATGTGTTCCTTCAAGTCAGCTGAATAGGTCTATTTTGAAAGAAGAGAGGCTTTCTTCTTGTGGAATAAAAGAATTTCCAGAAAGTACTCCTTTCAACAGCTAACTCTATTCTCAGAGGGAAACAATGTCTTAGATGCTGCTGCTTCTTCCACACATGGATTACTCTTGTGACATTCTGTGTTTCTTCAATTTAGCTGAATCAGCCGATATGGAACAAATGGAGTCAACCACCACGTTGAAAAACCAAAGTTGCAGGAAGTATTCCTATCAAAGTCAACTCAATCCTTCCAGGGAAAGAATGTGCAAGACGCTCCTGTTCCTAACATAAGTGGTTTTCTCTTGAGAGATACACGTGTTTCTTCAAGTTAGCTTGATAGGCCGATTTGGAACAAAATAAGCCTTTCTCCACCTTGAAAACTCTGATTGGCGGGACGTATTCCTTTCTGAAACTAACCCACTAGTTAAAGGAAACAATGTGCTAGATGCTACGACATCTAACAGAGAATTTTCTTTTACAATATAAATGTGTTCCTTCAACTCTGCTGAATAACCTCTTGGGAACAAAGAGAGCCTCTCACCATCTTGAAAATCATACCTTGCAGGAAGTATTCCTTTCCAAAACTAACTCAATTCTCGGAGTGAAACAAAGTGCTAGATGCTCCTTGTTCGTTCAAAGATTGTTTTCTTTCGAGAAATACATGTATTTCTTCAACTCAACTGAATAGACCTCTTTGGAACACAGAGAGACTATCTCCACCTTGAAAACCGCAAAATGCAGAAATATGCCTTTCAAAAACTAATTCAATTCTCACAGGGAAACACTGTGCTGGATGCTCCTACGTCTAATGCAGATCGGTTTGTTTCGAAAGATACATGTGTGTTTTCACGTTGCTGGACAGACCTAGGTAGAACAAAATTTGCCTTTCTCCACCTTGAGTATTCTGGTTGACAGCACGTCTTCCTTTCCAAAACTACGTGAAATCACACAGGGAAACAATGTGCTCCTTGGTTCTGCTTCTAACACACATGATTTTCTTTGGAGACATACATGTGGTTCTTCAACTGAGATGAAAAGGTCTATTTGGAACAAACAGAGTTTATCACTGACTTGAAATACGTAATTTGCAGGCAGTGTCCTTTGAAAAACGAACTCAGTTCTCACAGCGTGCCTATGTTCTAAATTTTCCTGCTTCTAGCCCAAATGGGTTTCTTTGAAGAGATACAGCTGTTTAGTTCACTCAGCTGCATAGGCCTACTTGGATCAAAGAGAGTCTATATAACCTGAAAACAATCTAAGTTTTAGAAAGTATCCTTTCAAAACAGAACTCATTTCTCACATCGAAGCATCATGCTCGGTTCCCCTCCTACTTATACAAATGGTATTCTTTTGTGAGATACATGTGTATCCTCAACTCAGCTAAAAAGGCCTATTTGGAACAACTTAGCCTATCTCCACATGGAGAATCCTACGTGGTGGATGTATTCCTTTCAAAATCGAACACATTTCTCACATGGAAACAATGTGTTGAGGCTGAAGTTCATAATATTGATGGTTTCTTTGGAGAAATACATGTGTTTCTTCAACCGAGCTGAATATTCCCATTTAGATGTAAGAGAGCCTAACACCATCTTGAAAAATCTCCTTTCCAGGAAGTATTACTTTCCAAAACTTTCTCCATTCTCACAGGGACGCCATGGGCTACATGCTCCTGTTTCTAATACAGATGGGTTTGTTTCGAGAGATACATGTGTTTCTTCAAGTTACTGGACAGGCCTTTTTGGAACAACATGAGCCTTTCTCCACCTTGAAAACTATGATTGTCAGGAAGAATTCCTTTCATTAACTATCTCCATGCTCACCAAGAAGCAATGTGCTCGAAGTTCCTGCTTCTAACACGGAAGGTTTTCTTTGGAGAGATCCGCGTGTTTGCTCAACTCAGCAGAACAGGTGTATTTAGAACAGAGAGAGCCAATGTCCACCTTGAAAAAGGTAAGATTCAGGACTTCTTTCTTTCAAAAACCAACTCAATTCTCAAAGGGGAGCAATGTGCAAGATCCTCCTCCGTTTTGCCCAGTTGATGTTCTTCTGAGAGACACGTGTTTGTTCACTCAGCTCGATAGATCTATTTGCAAAAAAGGGAGCCTGTCTCCACCTTGAGAACCCTAAGTTGCAGGAAGTGGTCGTCTCAAAATCTCACTCTGTTCTCCCAGGGAAACCATGTGCTAGCAGGTGCACCTTCTCTCATAGATGGTTCTCTTGGAGACAGAAATGTGATTCTTCAATGCAGCTGAATAGGCCTATTTGGCACAACGAGATTGTCTTTCGACATTGAAGACCTAAGTAACTGGAGGTATTGGGTTTAAAAACTCACTCAGTCTGAGAGGGAAACAATGTGCTAGATACTCCAGCTTCTAACCTAGATGGTTTTCTTTGCAGAGATGCGTGATTCTTTTCAAATCAGCAGAATGGGTGTATAGGGAACAAAGAGAACCTATCCCCATCTTGAAAACTCTGAATGGCCGGACGTATTTCTCTCAAAAGGTAACTCAGCTCTCGGCAGGAGACAATGTGATAGATGCTCCTCCTTCTTACCCAGATGGTCTTCTTTCAAGAGACACATGCATCTCTTCAACTGAGCTGAAGAAGCCTATTTGGCAGAAAGGGAGCCTATCTCCACCTAGAAAAACCTTTTTTGCCCTTAGTATTCATTTTAAAAACAAAATCATTTCTCAGAGGGCAACAGTATGCTTGAACATCCTGCTTCTAAAATACATGGTTTTCTTCTTAGTGATATATGTGTTTCTTCAAATCAGCTGAATAGGCCTATTTGGAACAAAGGGAGCCTATGTCCACCTTGAAAAACATAACGTGTAGGCAGTGTTCCTCTCAAAAACTAACTCATGTTTCTCTGGGAAAGAATGTGTTAGATGCTCCTGCTTTGGACACTAACGGTTTTCTTTTGAGAGGTACATGTGTTTCTTCAACTCAGCTGAATAGGATGATTTAGAACAAAGAGTGGCTATATCCACCTTGAAAAATCTAAGTTGCAGGAAGTATTCCTTTCAAAATCTAATGCATTTCTCTCAGGGGAACAATGTGCTAGATGGGGACGTTTGTAACCTAGGTGGTTTTTCTGTAGAGATACATGTGTTGATTCAATTCACCTTAAAGGGCCTATTTGGAACATGGAGAGCCTATCTCCACCTGGAAAAACCTAAGTTCCTGGAAGTATTTCTTCCCAAAACGAACTCAGTTCTCACAGGGAGGCAAAGTGCTTGATGCTCCTTGTTCTAACACAGATAGTTTTCCTTTGAGACATACCTGTGTTTCCTCATCTTAGCTGGATAGGACTATTCGGGAAAAAATGAGCTTTTCTCCGGTTGAAAACTCTGATGGGAAGTATTTATGGCATTCAAAATAAAATTCAAGCCTCACAGTGAAATAATGCCCTAGATGTTGAATCTTTCATCATAGATGGATTTCTAGGGAGACATATATTTCTTTTTCCCACTCGGCTAAATAGGACCGTTTGGAACAGCAGAGCCAAATCTGCACCTTGAGAAATCTATGGTGCAGATAGTATTCCTTTCATAAACTAACTCAGTTCTCACAGGGAAGCAATGTGCTCGATAGTTCTGCTTCTGACACAAATGGTTTCATTTTGAGATATGCATGTATTTCTTCCACTCAGTTGAAAAGGACGATTTGGTAGAATAATAGCCTGCCTAAACCTTGACAATCTTATGTTGCAGGAGGTATTTTTTTCAAAAACCACCTCAGTTCTCACAGGGAAACAATGTGATAGACGTTCCTGCTTGTGACACTACCTGTTTTCCTTTGACAAAGACTTGTGTTTCTTCAAGTCAGCTGACAAGACTTACTTGGAAAAAACATAGCCTATCCCAACTTTGAAAAACGAAGCTGCAGGAAATACTACCTCCGAAAACTGACTCAGTTCTCACAGGTAAACACTCTTGTAAATGTTCCTCCTTCGAGCACAAATGGCTTTCCTTCGAGAGATACATGTGTTTATTCAACTCAGCTTCACCGGCCTATTTCGAAGAAAGAGAGCCTACTCCACATGGAAAACCTAAGATGCAGAAAGTATTTCTTTCAAAAACTAATTCAAATCTTACAGGAAAACAATGTGCTAGCTGCTCCTGGTCCTAACACAGAGAGTTTTCTTTTGAGAGATACGTGTGCTTCTCCAACTTAGCTTGATAGGCCTGTTTGGAACAAAGTGAGCTTTTCTCCAACTTCAAAACTCTGATTGGAAGTACGTAATCCTTCAAAAGCTAAATCTATTCTCATGGGGAAATGATGTCCCAGATGTTGAAGCATGTAACATACATGGTTTTCTTTGGAGAGATATATGCGTTTGTTCCACTTGGCTAAATAGGCCTACTTGGAACAAACAAAACCAATATACACCTAGAAAAACCCAAGTTGTAGGACGTATTCTTTCAACAACTTGCTCAATTCTCACAGGGAAACAATGTGCTAGATTCTCCTGCTTCTAACACAGATGGTATTCTTTCAAGGGATCCGTGGGTTCCTTCACGCCTGCTGAACAGGACTGTTCGGAATAAAGAGAGGCCATATCCACATTGCAAAACCTATACTGCAGGATGTATTCCTACCAAAAACTAATGCATTTCTCACAGGGAAACAAGGTGCTAGAGGCCCCTGTTTCTAACACTGAGGGTTTTCTTTCAAGAGCACATGTGTTCCTTCAAGTCAGCTGAATAGGTCTATTTTGAAAGAAGAGAGGCTTTCTTCTTGTGGAATAAAAGAATTTCCAGAAAGTACTCCTTTCAACAGCTAACTCTATTCTCAGAGGGAAACAATGTCTTAGATGCTGCTGCTTCTTCCACACATGGATTACTCTTGTGACATTCTGTGTTTCTTCAATTTAGCTGAATCAGCCGATATGGAACAAATGGAATCAACCACCACGTTGAAAAACCAAAGTTGCAGGAAGTATTCCTATCAAAGTCAACTCAATCCTTCCAGGGAAAGAATGTGCAAGATGCTCCTGTTCCTAACATAAGTGGTTTTCTCTTGAGAGATACATGTGTTTCTTCAAGTTAGCTTGATAGGCCGATTTGGAACAAAATAAGCCTTTCTCCACCTTGAAAACTCTGACTGGCGGGACGTATTCCTTTCTGAAACTAACCCACTAGTTAAAGGAAACAATGTGCTAGATGCTACTACATCTAACAGAGAATTTTCTTTTACAATATAAATGTGTTCCTTCAACTCTGCTGAATAACCGCTTGGGAACAAAGAGAGCCTCTCACCATCTTGAAAATCACACCTTGCAGGAAGTATTCCTTTCCAAAACTAACTCAATTCTCGGAGTGAAACAAAGTGCTAGATGCTCCTTGTTCGTTCAAAGATTGTTTTCTTTCGAGAAATACATGTATTTCTTCAACTCAACTGAATAGACCTCTTTGGAACACAGAGAGACTATCTCCACCTTCAAAATCGCAAAATGCAGAAATATGCCTTTCAAAAACTAATTCAATTCTCACAGGGAAACACTGTGCTGGATGCTCCTACGTCTAATGCAGATGGGTTTGTTTCGAAAGATACATGTGTGTTTTCACGTTGCTGGACAGACCTAGGTAGAACAAAATTTGCCTTTCTCCACCTTGAGTATTCTGGTTGACAGCACGTCTTCCTTTCCAAAACTACGTGAAATCACACAGGGAAACAATGTGCTCCTTGGTTCTGCTTCTAACACACATGATTTTCTTTGGAGACATACATGTGGTTCTTCAACTGAGATGAAAAGGTCTATTTGGAACAAACAGAGTTTATCACTGACTTGAAATACGTAATTTGCAGGCAGTGTCCTTTGAAAAACGAACTCAGTTCTCACAGCGTGCCTATGTTCTAAATTTTCCTGCTTCTAGCCCAAATGGGATTCTTTGAAGAGATACAGCTGTTTAGTTCACTCAGCTGCATAGGCCTACTTGGATCAAAGAGAGTCTATATAACCTGAAAACAATCTAAGTTTTAGAAAGTATCCTTTCAAAACAGAACTCATTTCTCACATCGAAGCATCATGCTCGGTTCCCCTCCTACTTATACAAATGGTATTCTTTTGTGAGATACATGTGTATCCTCAACTCAGCTGAAAAGGCCTATTTGGAACAACTTAGCCTATCTCCACATGGAGAATCCTACGTGGTGGATGTATTCCTTTCAAAATCGAACACATTTCTCACATGGAAACAATGTGTTGAGGCTGAAGTTCATAATATTGATGGTTTCTTTGGAGAAATACATGTGTTTCTTCAACCGAGCTGAATATTCCCATTTAGATGTAAGAGAGCCTAACACCATCTTGAAAAATCTCCTTTCCAGGAAGTATTACTTTCCAAAACTTTCTCCATTCTCACAGGGACGCCATGGGCTACATGCTCCTGTTTCTAATACAGATGGGTTTGTTTCGAGAGATACATGTGTTTCTTCAAGTTACTGGACAGGCCTTTTTGGAACAACATGAGCCTTTCTCCACCTTGAAAACTATGATTGTCAGGAAGAATTCCTTTCATTAACTATCTCCATGCTCACCAAGAAGCAATGTGCTCGAAGTTCCTGCTTCTAACACGGAAGGTTTTCTTTGGAGAGATCCGCGTGTTTGCTCAACTCAGCAGAACAGGTGTATTTAGAACAAAGAGAGCCAATGTCCACCTTGAAAAAGGTAAGATTCAGGACTTCTTTCTTTCAAAAACCAACTCAATTCTCAAAGGGGAGCAATGTGCAAGATCCTCCTGCGTTTTGCCCAGATGATGTTCTTCTGAGAGACACGTGTTTGTTCACTCAGCTCGATAGATCTATTTGCAAAAAATGGAGCCTGTCTCCACCTTGAAAACCCTAAGTTGCAGGAAGTGGTCGTCTCAAAATCTCACTCTGTTCTCCCAGGGAAACCATGTGCTAGCAGGTGCACCTTCTCTCATAGATGGTTCTCTTGGAGACAGAAATGTGGTTCTTCAACGCAGCTGAATAGGCCTATTTGGCACAACGAGATTGTCTTTCGACATTGAAGACCTAAGTAACTGGAGGTATGGGGTTTAAAAACTCACTCAGTCTGAGAGGGAAACAATGTGCTAGATACTCCAGCTTCTAACCTAGATGGTTTTCTTTGCAGAGATGCGTGATTCTTTTCAAATCAGCAGAATGGGTGTATAGGGAACAAAGAGAACCTATCCCCATCTTGAAAACTCTGAATGGCAGGAGGTATTTCTCTCAAAAGGTAACTCAGCTCTTGGCAGGAGACAATGTGATAGATGCTCCTCCTTCTTACCCAGATGGTCTTCTTTCAAGAGACACATGCATCTCTTCAACTGAGCTGAAGAAGCCTATTTGGCAGAAAGGGAGCCTATCTCCACCTAGAAAAACCTTTTTTGCCCTTAGTATTCATTTTAAAAACAAAATCATTTCTCAGAGGGCAACAGTATGCTTGAACATCCTGCTTCTAAAATACATGGTTTTCTTCTTAGTGATATATGTGTTTCTTCAAATCAGCTGAATAGGCCTATTTGGAACAAAGGGAGCCTATGTCCACCTTGAAAAACATAACCTGTAGGCAGTGTTCCTCTCAAAAACTAACTCATGTTTCTCTGGGAAAGAATGTGTTAGATGCTCCTGCTTTGGACACTAACGGTTTTCTTTTGAGAGGTACATGTGTTTCTTCAACTCAGCTGAATAGGACGATTTAGAACAAAGAGTGGCTATATCCACCTTGAAAAATCTAAGTTGCAGGAAGTATTCCTTTCAAAATCTAATGCATTTCTCTCAGGGGAACAATGTGCTAGATGGGGACGTTTGTAACCTAGGTGGTTTTTCTGTAGAGATACATGTGTTGATTCAACTCACCTTAAAGGGCCTATTTGGAACATGGAGAGCCTATCTCCACCTGGAAAAACCTAAGTTCCAGGAAGTATTTCTTCCCAAAACGAACTCAGTTCTCACAGGGAGGCAATGTGCTTGATGCTCCTTGTTCTAACACAGATAGTTTTCCTTTGAGACATACCTGTGTTTCCTCATCTTAGCTGGATAGGACTATTCGGGAAAAAATGAGCTTTTCTCCAGTTGAAAACTCTGATGGGAAGTATGTATGGCATTCAAAATAAAATTCAAGCCTCACAGTGAAATAATGCCCTAGATGTTGAATCTTTCATCATAGATGGATTTCTAGGGAGACATATATTTCTTTTTCCCACTCGGCTAAATAGGACCGTTTGGAACAGCGGAGCCAAATCTGCACCTTGAGAAATCTATGGTGCAGATAGTATTCCTTTCATAAACTAACTCAGTTCTCACAGGGAAGCAATGTGCTCGATAGTTCTGCTTCTGACACAAATGGTTTCATTTTGAGATATGCATGTATTTCTTCCACTCAGTTGAAAAGGACGATTTGGTAGAATAATAGCCTGTCTAAACCTTGACAATCTTATGTTGCAGGAGGTATTTTTTTCAAAAACCACCTCAGTTCTCACAGGGAAACAATGTGATAGACGTTCCTGCTTGTGACACTGCCTGTTTTCCTTTGACAAAGACTTGTGTTTCTTCAAGTCAGCTGACAAGACTTACTTGGAAAAAACATAGCCTATCCCAACTTTGAAAAACGAAGCTGCAGGAAATACTACCTCCGAAAACTGACTCAGTTCTCACAGGTAAACACTCTTGTAAATGTTCCTCCTTCGAGCACAAATGGCTTTCCTTCGAGAGATACATGTGTTTATTCAACTCAGCTTCACCGGCCTATTTCGAAGAAAGAGAGCCTACTCCACATGGAAAACCTAAGATGCAGAAAGTATTTCTTTCAAAAACTAATTCAAATCTTACAGGAAAACAATGTGCTAGCTGCTCCTGGTCCTAACACAGAGAGTTTTCTTTTGAGAGATACGTGTGCTTCTCCAACTTAGCTTGATAGGCCTGTTTGGAACAAAGTGAGCTTTTCTCCAACTTCAAAACTCTGATTGGAAGTACGTAATCCTTCAAAAGCTAAATCTATTCTCATGGGGAAATGATGTCCCAGATGTTGAAGCATGTAACATACATGGTTTTCTTTGGAGAGATATATGCGTTTGTTCCACTTGGCTAAATAGGCCTACTTGGAACAAACAAAACCAATATACACCTAGAAAAACCCAAGTTGTAGGACGTATTCTTTCAACAACTTGCTCAATTCTCACAGGGAAACAATGTGCTAGATTCTCCTGCTTCTAACACAGATGGTATTCTTTCAAGGGATCCGTGGGTTCCTTCACGCCTGCTGAACAGGACTGTTCGGAATAAAGAGAGGCCATATCCACATTGCAAAACCTATACTGCAGGATGTATTCCTACCAAAAACTAATGCATTTCTCACAGGGAAACAAGGTGCTAGAGGCCCCTGTTTCTAACACTGAGGGTTTTCTTTCAAGAGCACATGTGTTCCTTCAAGTCAGCTGAATAGGTCTATTTTGAAAGAAGAGAGGCTTTCTTCTTGTGGAATAAAAGAATTTCCAGAAAGTACTCCTTTCAACAGCTAACTCTATTCTCAGAGGGAAACAATGTCTTAGATGCTGCTGCTTCTTCCACACATGGATTACTCTTGTGACATTCTGTGTTTCTTCAATTTAGCTGAATCAGCCGATATGGAACAAATGGAGTCAACCACCACGTTGAAAAACCAAAGTTGCAGGAAGTATTCCTATCAAAGTCAACTCAATCCTTCCAGGGAAAGAATGTGCAAGATGCTCCTGTTCCTAACATAAGTGGTTTTCTCTTGAGAGATACATGTGTTTCTTCAAGTTAGCTTGATAGGCCGATTTGGAACAAAATAAGCCTTTCTCCACCTTGAAAACTCTGATTGGCGGGACGTATTCCTTTCTGAAACTAACCCACTAGTTAAAGGAAACAATGTGCTAGATGCTACGACATCTAACAGAGAATTTTCTTTTACAATATAAATGTGTTCCTTCAACTCTGCTGAATAACCTCTTGGGAACAAAGAGAGCCTCTCACCATCTTGAAAATCATACCTTGCAGGAAGTATTCCTTTCCAAAGCTAACTCAATTCTCGGAGTGAAACAAAGTGCTAGATGCTCCTTGTTCGTTCAAAGATTGTTTTCTTTCGAGAAATACATGTATTTCTTCAACTCAACTGAATAGACCTCTTTGGAACACAGAGAGACTATCTCCACCTTGAAAACCGCAAAATGCAGAAATATGCCTTTCAAAAACTAATTCAATTCTCACAGGGAAACACTGTGCTGGATGCTCCTACGTCTAATGCAGATGGGTTTGTTTCGAAAGATACATGTGTGTTTTCACGTTGCTGGACAGACCTAGGTAGAACAAAATTTGCCTTTCTCCACCTTGAGTATTCTGGTTGACAGCACGTCTTCCTTTCCAAAACTACGTGAAATCACACAGGGAAACAATGTGCTCCTTGGTTCTGCTTCTAACACACATGATTTTCTTTGGAGACATACATGTGGTTCTTCAACTGAGATGAAAAGGTCTATTTGGAACAAACAGAGTTTATCACTGACTTGAAATACGTAATTTGCAGGCAGTGTCCTTTGAAAAACGAACTCAGTTCTCACAGCGTGCCTATGTTCTAAATTTTCCTGCTTCTAGCCCAAATGGGTTTCTTTGAAGAGATACAGCTGTTTAGTTCACTCAGCTGCATAGGCCTACTTGGATCAAAGAGAGTCTATATAACCTGAAAACAATCTAAGTTTTAGAAAGTATCCTTTCAAAACAGAACTCATTTCTCACATCGAAGCATCATGCTCGGTTCCCCTCCTACTTATACAAATGGTATTCTTTTGTGAGATACATGTGTATCCTCAACTCAGCTAAAAAGGCCTATTTGGAACAACTTAGCCTATCTCCACATGGAGAATCCTACGTGGTGGATGTATTCCTTTCAAAATCGAACACATTTCTCACATGGAAACAATGTGTTGAGGCTGAAGTTCATAATATTGATGGTTTCTTTGGAGAAATACATGTGTTTCTTCAACCGAGCTGAATATTCCCATTTAGATGTAAGAGAGCCTAACACCATCTTGAAAAATCTCCTTTCCAGGAAGTATTACTTTCCAAAACTTTCTCCATTCTCACAGGGACGCCATGGGCTACATGCTCCTGTTTCTAATACAGATGGGTTTGTTTCGAGAGATACATGTGTTTCTTCAAGTTACTGGACAGGCCTTTTTGGAACAACATGAGCCTTTCTCCACCTTGAAAACTATGATTGTCAGGAAGAATTCCTTTCATTAACTATCTCCATGCTCACCAAGAAGCAATGTGCTCGAAGTTCCTGCTTCTAACACGGAAGGTTTTCTTTGGAGAGATCCGCGTGTTTGCTCAACTCAGCAGAACAGGTGTATTTAGAACAGAGAGAGCCAATGTCCACCTTGAAAAAGGTAAGATTCAGGACTTCTTTCTTTCAAAAACCAACTCAATTCTCAAAGGGGAGCAATGTGCAAGATCCTCCTCCGTTTTGCCCAGTTGATGTTCTTCTGAGAGACACGTGTTTGTTCACTCAGCTCGATAGATCTATTTGCAAAAAAGGGAGCCTGTCTCCACCTTGAGAACCCTAAGTTGCAGGAAGTGGTCGTCTCAAAATCTCACTCTGTTCTCCCAGGGAAACCATGTGCTAGCAGGTGCACCTTCTCTCATAGATGGTTCTCTTGGAGACAGAAATGTGATTCTTCAATGCAGCTGAATAGGCCTATTTGGCACAACGAGATTGTCTTTCGACATTGAAGACCTAAGTAACTGGAGGTATTGGGTTTAAAAACTCACTCAGTCTGAGAGGGAAACAATGTGCTAGATACTCCAGCTTCTAACCTAGATGGTTTTCTTTGCAGAGATGCGTGATTCTTTTCAAATCAGCAGAATGGGTGTATAGGGAACAAAGAGAACCTATCCCCATCTTGAAAACTCTGAATGGCCGGACGTATTTCTCTCAAAAGGTAACTCAGCTCTCGGCAGGAGACAATGTGATAGATGCTCCTCCTTCTTACCCAGATGGTCTTCTTTCAAGAGACACATGCATCTCTTCAACTGAGCTGAAGAAGCCTATTTGGCAGAAAGGGAGCCTATCTCCACCTAGAAAAACCTTTTTTGCCCTTAGTATTCATTTTAAAAACAAAATCATTTCTCAGAGGGCAACAGTATGCTTGAACATCCTGCTTCTAAAATACATGGTTTTCTTCTTAGTGATATATGTGTTTCTTCAAATCAGCTGAATAGGCCTATTTGGAACAAAGGGAGCCTATGTCCACCTTGAAAAACATAACGTGTAGGCAGTGTTCCTCTCAAAAACTAACTCATGTTTCTCTGGGAAAGAATGTGTTAGATGCTCCTGCTTTGGACACTAACGGTTTTCTTTTGAGAGGTACATGTGTTTCTTCAACTCAGCTGAATAGGATGATTTAGAACAAAGAGTGGCTATATCCACCTTGAAAAATCTAAGTTGCAGGAAGTATTCCTTTCAAAATCTAATGCATTTCTCTCAGGGGAACAATGTGCTAGATGGGGACGTTTGTAACCTAGGTGGTTTTTCTGTAGAGATACATGTGTTGATTCAATTCACCTTAAAGGGCCTATTTGGAACATGGAGAGCCTATCTCCACCTGGAAAAACCTAAGTTCCTGGAAGTATTTCTTCCCAAAACGAACTCAGTTCTCACAGGGAGGCAAAGTGCTTGATGCTCCTTGTTCTAACACAGATAGTTTTCCTTTGAGACATACCTGTGTTTCCTCATCTTAGCTGGATAGGACTATTCGGGAAAAAATGAGCTTTTCTCCGGTTGAAAACTCTGATGGGAAGTATTTATGGCATTCAAAATAAAATTCAAGCCTCACAGTGAAATAATGCCCTAGATGTTGAATCTTTCATCATAGATGGATTTCTAGGGAGACATATATTTCTTTTTCCCACTCGGCTAAATAGGACCGTTTGGAACAGCAGAGCCAAATCTGCACCTTGAGAAATCTATGGTGCAGATAGTATTCCTTTCATAAACTAACTCAGTTCTCACAGGGAAGCAATGTGCTCGATAGTTCTGCTTCTGACACAAATGGTTTCATTTTGAGATATGCATGTATTTCTTCCACTCAGTTGAAAAGGACGATTTGGTAGAATAATAGCCTGCCTAAACCTTGACAATCTTATGTTGCAGGAGGTATTTTTTTCAAAAACCACCTCAGTTCTCACAGGGAAACAATGTGATAGACGTTCCTGCTTGTGACACTACCTGTTTTCCTTTGACAAAGACTTGTGTTTCTTCAAGTCAGCTGACAAGACTTACTTGGAAAAAACATAGCCTATCCCAACTTTGAAAAACGAAGCTGCAGGAAATACTACCTCCGAAAACTGACTCAGTTCTCACAGGTAAACACTCTTGTAAATGTTCCTCCTTCGAGCACAAATGGCTTTCCTTCGAGAGATACATGTGTTTATTCAACTCAGCTTCACCGGCCTATTTCGAAGAAAGAGAGCCTACTCCACATGGAAAACCTAAGATGCAGAAAGTATTTCTTTCAAAAACTAATTCAAATCTTACAGGAAAACAATGTGCTAGCTGCTCCTGGTCCTAACACAGAGAGTTTTCTTTTGAGAGATACGTGTGCTTCTCCAACTTAGCTTGATAGGCCTGTTTGGAACAAAGTGAGCTTTTCTCCAACTTCAAAACTCTGATTGGAAGTACGTAATCCTTCAAAAGCTAAATCTATTCTCATGGGGAAATGATGTCCCAGATGTTGAAGCATGTAACATACATGGTTTTCTTTGGAGAGATATATGCGTTTGTTCCACTTGGCTAAATAGGCCTACTTGGAACAAACAAAACCAATATACACCTAGAAAAACCCAAGTTGTAGGACGTATTCTTTCAACAACTTGCTCAATTCTCACAGGGAAACAATGTGCTAGATTCTCCTGCTTCTAACACAGATGGTATTCTTTCAAGGGATCCGTGGGTTCCTTCACGCCTGCTGAACAGGACTGTTCGGAATAAAGAGAGGCCATATCCACATTGCAAAACCTATACTGCAGGATGTATTCCTACCAAAAACTAATGCATTTCTCACAGGGAAACAAGGTGCTAGAGGCCCCTGTTTCTAACACTGAGGGTTTTCTTTCAAGAGCACATGTGTTCCTTCAAGTCAGCTGAATAGGTCTATTTTGAAAGAAGAGAGGCTTTCTTCTTGTGGAATAAAAGAATTTCCAGAAAGTACTCCTTTCAACAGCTAACTCTATTCTCAGAGGGAAACAATGTCTTAGATGCTGCTGCTTCTTCCACACATGGATTACTCTTGTGACATTCTGTGTTTCTTCAATTTAGCTGAATCAGCCGATATGGAACAAATGGAGTGAACCACCACGTTGAAAAACCAAAGTTGCAGGAAGTATTCCTATCAAAGTCAACTCAATCCTTCCAGGGAAAGAATGTGCAAGATGCTCCTGTTCCTAACATAAGTGGTTTTCTCTTGAGAGATACACGTGTTTCTTCAAGTTAGCTTGATAGGCCGATTTGGAACAAAATAAGCCTTTCTCCACCTTGAAAACTCTGATTGGCGGGACGTATTCCTTTCTGAAACTAACCCACTAGTTAAAGGAAACAATGTGCTAGATGCTATGACATCTAACAGAGAATTTTCTTTTACAATATAAATGTGTTCCTTCAACTCTGCTGAATAACCTCTTGGGAACAAAGAGAGTCTCTCAAAATCTTGAAAATCATACCTTGCAGGAAGTATTCCTTTCCAAAGCTAACTCAATTCTCGGAGTGAAACAAAGTGCTAGATGCTCCTTGTTCGTTCAAAGATTGTTTTCTTTCGAGAAATACATGTATTTCTTCAACTCAACTGAATAGACCTCTTTGGAACACAGAGAGACTATCTCCACCTTGAAAACCGCAAAATGCAGAAATATGCCTTTCAAAAACTAATTCAATTCTCACAGGGAAACACTGTGCTGGATGCTCCTACGTCTAATGCAGATGGGTTTGTTTCGAAAGATACATGTGTGTTTTCACGTTGCTGGACAGACCTAGGTAGAACAAAATTTGCCTTTCTCCACCTTGAGTATTCTGGTTGACAGCACGTCTTCCTTTCCAAAACTACGTGAAATCACACAGGGAAACAATGTGCTCCTTGGTTCTGCTTCTAACACACATGATTTTCTTTGGAGACATACATGTGGTTCTTCAACTGAGATGAAAAGGTCTATTTGGAACAAACAGAGTTTATCACTGACTTGAAATACGTAATTTGCAGGCAGTGTCCTTTGCAAAACGAACTCAGTTCTCACAGCGTGCCTATGTTCTAAATTTTCCTGCTTCTAGCCCAAATGGGTTTCTTTGGAGAGATACAGCTGTTTAGTTCACTCAGCTGCATAGGCCTACTTGGATCAAAGAGAGTCTATATAACCTGAAAACAGTCTAAGTTTTAGAAAGTATCCTTTCAAAACAGAACTCATTTCTCACATCGAAGCATCATGCTCGGTTCCCCTCCTACTTATACAAATGGTATTCTTTTGTGAGATACATGTGTATCCTCAACTCAGCTGAAAAGGCCTATTTGGAACAACTTAGCCTATCTCCACATGGAGAATCCTACGTGGTGGATGTATTCCTTTCAAAATCGAACACATTTCTCACATGGAAACAATGTGTTGAGGCTGAAGTTCATAATATTGATGGTTTCTTTGGAGAAATACATGTGTTTCTTCAACCGAGCTGAATATTCCCATTTAGATGTAAGAGAGCCTAACACCATCTTGAAAAATCTCCTTTCCAGGAAGTATTACTTTCCAAAACTTTCTCCATTCTCACAGGGACGCCATGGGCTACATGCTCCTGTTTCTAATACAGATGGGTTTGTTTCGAGAGATACATGTGTTTCTTCAAGTTACTGGACAGGCCTTTTTGGAACAACATGAGCCTTTCTCCACCTTGAAAACTATGATTGTCAGGAAGAATTCCTTTCATTAACTATCTCCATGCTCACCAAGAACCAATGTGCTCGAAGTTCCTGCTTCTAACAAGGAAGGTTTTCTTTGGAGAGATCCGCGTGTTTGCTCAAGTCAGCAGAACAGGTGTATTTAGAACAGAGAGAGCCAATGTCCACCTTGAAAAAGGTAAGATTCAGGACTTCTTTCTTTCAAAAACCAACTCAATTCTCAAAGGGGAGCAATGTGCAAGATCCTCCTCCGTTTTGCCCAGGTGATGTTCTTCTGAGAGACACGTGTTTGTTCACTCAGCTCGATAGATCTATTTGCAAAAAAGGGAGCCTGTCTCCACCTTGAAAACCCTAAGTTGCAGGAAGTGGTCGTCTCAAAATCTCACTCTGTTCTCCCAGGGAAACCATGTGCTAGCAGGTGCACCTTCTCTCATAGATGGTTCTCTTGGAGACAGAAATGTGGTTCTTCAACGCAGCTGAATAGGCCTATTTGGCACAACGAGATTGTCTTTCGACATTGAAGACCTAAGTAACTGGAGGTATGGGGTTTAAAAACTCACTCAGTCTGAGAGGGAAACAATGTGCTAGATACTCCAGCTTCTAACCTAGATGGTTTTCTTTGCAGAGATGCGTGATTCTTTTCAAATCAGCAGAATGGGTGTATAGGGAACAAAGAGAACCTATCCCCATCTTGAA
The DNA here is from genome assembly GCF_047511655.1 of Castor canadensis. Lineage (NCBI taxonomy): Eukaryota > Metazoa > Chordata > Mammalia > Rodentia > Castoridae > Castor > Castor canadensis. Next base: position 37,446,012 of record NC_133402.1, read on the forward strand.
AACTCTGAATGGCAGGACGTATTTCTCTCAAAAGGTAACTCAGCTCTCGGCGGGAGACAATGTGATAGATGCTCCTCCTTCTTACCCAGATGGTCTTCTTTCAAGAGATACATGCATCTCTTCAACTGAGCTGAAGAAGCCTATTTGGCAGAAAGGGAGCCTATCTCCACCTAGAAAAACCTTTTTTGCCCTTAGTATTCATTTTAAAAACAAAATCATTTCTCAGAGGGCAACAGTATGCTTGAACATCCTGCTTCTAAAATACATGGTTTTCTTCTTAGTGATATATGTGTTTCTTCAAATCAGCTGAATAGGCCTATTAGGAACAAAGGGAGCCTATGTCCACCTTGAAAAACATAACGTGTAGGCAGTGTTCCTCTCAAAAACTAACTCATGTTTCTCTGGGAAAGAATGTGTTAGATGCTCCTGCTTTGGACACTAACGGTTTTCTTTTGAGAGGTACATGTGTTTCTTCAACTCAGCTGAATAGGATGATTTAGAACAAAGAGTGGCTATATCCACCTTGAAAAATCTAAGTTGCAGGAAGTATTCCTTTCAAAATCTAATGCATTTCTCTCAGGGGAACAATGTGCTAGATGGGGACGTTTGTAACCTAGGTGGTTTTTCTGTAGAGATACATGTGTTGATTCAATTCACCTTAAAGGGCCTATTTGGAACATGGAGAGCCTATCTCCACCTGGAAAAACCTAAGTTCCAGGAAGTATTTCTTCCCAAAACGAACTCAGTTCTCACAGGGAGGCAATGTGCTTGATGCTCCTTGTTCTAACACAGATAGTTTTCCTTTGAGACATACCTGTGTTTCCTCATCTTAGCTGGATAGGACTATTCGGGAAAAAATGAGCTTTTCTCCAGTTGAAAACTCTGATGGGAAGTATGTATGGCATTCAAAATAAAATTCAAGCCTCACAGTGAAATAATGCCCTAGATGTTGAATCTTTCATCATAGATGGATTTCTAGGGAGACATATATTTCTTTTTCCCACTCGGCTAAATAGGACCGTTTGGAACAGCGGAGCCAAATCTGCACCTTGAGAAATCTATGGTGCAGATAGTATTCCTTTCATAAACTAACTCAGTTCTCACAGGGAAGCAATGTGCTCGATAGTTCTGCTTCTGACACAAATGGTTTCATTTTGAGATATGCATGTATTTCTTCCACTCAGTTGAAAAGGACGATTTGGTAAAATAATAGCCTGTTTAAACCTTGACAATCTTATGTTGCAGGAGGTATTTTTTTCAAAAACCACCTCAGTTCTCACAGGGAAACAATGTGATAGACGTTCCTGCTTGTGACACTACCTGTTTTCCTTTGACAAAGACTTGTGTTTCTTCAAGTCAGCTGACAAGACTTACTTGGAAAAAACATAGCCTATCCCAACTTTGAAAAACGAAGCTGCAGGAAATACTACCTCCGAAAACTGACTCAGTTCTCACAGGTAAACACTCTTGTAAATGTTCCTCCTTCGAGCACAAATGGCTTTCCTTCGAGAGATACATGTGTTTATTCAACTCAGCTTCACCGGCCTATTTCGAAGAAAGAGAGCCTACTCCACATGGAAAACCTAAGATGCAGAAAGTATTTCTTTCAAAAACTAATTCAAATCTTACAGGAAAACAATGTGCTAGCTGCTCCTGGTCCTAACACAGAGAGTTTTCTTTTGAGAGATACGTGTGCTTCTCCAACTTAGCTTGATAGGCCTGTTTGGAACAAAGTGAGCTTTTCTCCAACTTCAAAACTCTGATTGGAAGTACGTAATCCTTCAAAAGCTAAATCTATTCTTATGGGGAAATGATGTCCCAGATGTTGAAGCATGTAACATACATGGTTTTCTTTGGAGAGATATATGTGTTTGTTCCACTTGGCTAAATAGGCCTACTTGGAACAAACAAAACCAATATACACCTAGAAAAACCCAAGTTGTAGGACGTATTCTTTCAACAACTTGCTCAATTCTCACAGGGAAACAATGTGCTAGATTCTCCTGCTTCTAACACAGATGGTATTCTTTCAAGGGATCCGTGGGTTCCTTCACGCCTGCTGAACAGGACTGTTCGGAATAAAGAGAGGCCATATCCACATTGCAAAACCTATACTGCAGGATGTATTCCTACCAAAAACTAATGCATTTCTCACAGGGAAACAAGGTGCTAGAGGCCCCTGTTTCTAACACTGAGGGTTTTCTTTCAAGAGCACATGTGTTCCTTCAAGTCAGCTGAATAGGTCTATTTTGAAAGAAGAGAGACTTTCTTCTTGTGGAATAAAAGAATTTCCAGAAAGTACTCCTTTCAACAGCTAACTCTATTCTCAGAGGGAAACAATGTCTTAGATGCTGCTGCTTCTTCCACACATGGATTACTCTTGTGACATTCTGTGTTTCCTCAATTTAGCTGAATCAGCCGATATGGAACAAATGGAGTCAACCACCACGTTGAAAAACCAAAGTTGCAGGAAGTATTCCTATCAAAGTCAACTCAATCCTTCCAGGGAAAGAATGTGCAAGATGCTCCTGTTCCTAACATAAGTGGTTTTCTCTTGAGAGATACACGTGTTTCTTCAAGTTAGCTTGATAGGCCGATTTGGAGCAAAATAAGCCTTTCTCCACCTTGAAAACTCTGATTGGCGGGACGTATTCCTTTCTGAAACTAACCCACTAGTTAAAGGAAACAATGTGCTAGATGCTATGACATCTAACAGAGAATTTTCTTTTACAATATAAATGTGTTTCTTCAACTCTGCTGAATAACCTCTTGGGAACAAAGAGAGCCTCTCACCATCTTGAAAATCATACCTTGCAGGAAGTATTCCTTTCCAAAACTAACTCAATTCTCGGAGTGAAACAAAGTGCTAGATGCTCCTTGTTCGTTCAAAGATTGTTTTCTTTCGAGAAATACATGTATTTCTTCAACTCAACTGAATAGACCTCTTTGGAACACAGAGAGACTATCTCCACCTTGAAAACCGCAAAATGCAGAAATATGCCTTTCAAAAACTAATTCAATTCTCACAGGGAAACACTGTGCTGGATGCTCCTACGTCTAATGCAGATGGGTTTGTTTCGAAAGATACATGTGTGTTTTCACGTTGCTGGACAGACCTAGGTAGAACAAAATTTGCCTTTCTCCACCTTGAGTATTCTGGTTGACAGCACGTCTTCCTTTCCAAAACTACGTGAAATCACACAGGGAAACAATGTGCTCCTTGGTTCTGCTTCTAACACACATGATTTTCTTTGGAGACATACATGTGGTTCTTCAACTGAGATGAAAAGGTCTATTTGGAACAAACAGAGTTTATCACTGACTTGAAATACGTAATTTGCAGGCAGTGTCCTTTGAAAAACGAACTCAGTTCTCACAGCGTGCCTATGTTCTAAATTTTCCTGCTTCTAGCCCAAATGGGTTTCTTTGGAGAGATACAGCTGTTTAGTTCACTCAGCTGCATAGGCCTACTTGGATCAAAGAGAGTCTATATAACCTGAAAACAGTCTAAGTTTTAGAAAGTATCCTTTCAAAACAGAACTCATTTCTCACATCGAAGCATCATGCTCGGTTCCCCTCCTACTTATACAAATGGTATTCTTTTGTGAGATACATGTGTATCCTCAACTCAGCTGAAAAGGCCTATTTGGAACAACTTAGCCTATCTCCACATGGAGAATCCTACGTGGTGGATGTATTCCTTTCAAAATCGAACACATTTCTCACATGGAAACAATGTGTTGAGGCTGAAGTTCATAATATTGACGGTTTCCTTGGAGAAATACATGTGTTTCTTCAACCGAGCTGAATATTCCCATTTAGATGTAAGAGAGCCTAGCACCATCTTGAAAAATCTCCTTTCCAGGAAGTATTACTTTCCAAAACTTTCTCCATTCTCACAGGGACGCCATGGGCTACATGCTCCTGTTTCTAATACAGATGGGTTTGTTTCGAGAGATACATGTGTTTCTTCAAGTTACTGGACAGGCCTTTTTGGAACAAATCAGCCTTTCTCCACCTTGAAAACTATGATTGTCAGGAAGAATTCCTTTCATTAACTATCTCCATGCTCACCAAGAAGCAATGTGCTCGAAGTTCCTGCTTCTAACACGGAAGGTTTTCTTTGGAGAGATCCGCGTGTTTGCTCAACTCAGCAGAACAGGTGTATTTAGAACAAAGAGAGCCAATGTCCACCTTGAAAAAGGTAAGATTCAGGACTTCTTTCTTTCAAAAACCAACTCAATTCTCAAAGGGGAGCAATGTGCAAGATCCTCCTCCGTTTTGCCCAGATGATGTTCTTCTGAGAGACACGTGTTTGTTCACTCAGCTCGACAGATCTATTTGCAACAAAGGGAGCCTGTCTCCACCTTGAGAACCCTGAGTTGCAGGAAGTGGTCGTCTCAAAATCTCACTCTGTTCTCCCAGGGAAACCATGTGCTAGCATGTGCACCTTCTCTCATAGATGGTTCTCTTGGAGACAGAAATGTGGTTCTTCAACGCAGCTGAATAGGCCTATTTGGCACAACGAGATTGTCTTTCGACATTGAAGACCTAAGTAACTGGAAGTATTGGGTTTAAAAACTCACTCAGTCTGAGAGGGAAACAATGTGCTAGATACTCCAGCTTCTAACCTAGATGGTTTTCTTTGCAGAGATACGTGATTCTTTTCAAATCAGCAGAATGGGTGTATAGGGAACAAAGAGAACCTATCCCCATCTTGAAAACTCTGAATGGCAGGACGTATTTCTCTCAAAAGGTAACTCAGCTCTCGGCAGGAGACAATGTGATAGATGCTCCTCCTTCTTACCGAGATGGTCTTCTTTCAAGAGACACATGCATCTCTTTAACTGAGCTGAAGAAGCCTATTTGGCAGAAAGGGAGCCTATCTCCACCTAGAAAAACCTTTTTTGCCCTTAGTATTCATTTTAAAAACAAAATCATTTCTCAGAGGGCAACAGTATGCTTGAACATCCTGCTTCTAAAATACATGGTTTTCTTCTTAGTGATATATGTGTTTCTTCAAATCAGCTGAATAGGCCTATTTGGAACAAAGGGAGCCTATGTCCACCTTGAAAAACATAACGTGTAGGCAGTGTTCCTCTCAAAAACTAACTCATGTTTCTCTGGGAAAGAATGTGTTAGATGCTCCTGCTTTGGACACTAACGGTTTTCTTTTGAGAGGTACATGTGTTTCTTCAACTCAGCTGAATAGGATGATTTAGAACAAAGAGTGGCTATATCCACCTTGAAAAATCTAAGTTGCAGGAAGTATTCCTTTCAAAATCTAATGCATTTCTCTCAGGGGAACAATGTGCTAGATGGGGACGTTTGTAACCTAGGTGGTTTTTCTGTAGAGATACATGTGTTGATTCAACTCACCTTAAAGGGCCTATTTGGAACATGGAGAGCCTATCTCCACCTGGAAAAACCTAAGTTCCAGGAAGTATTTCTTCCCAAAACGAACTCAGTTCTCACAGGGAGGCAATGTGCTTGATGCTCCTTGTTCTAACACAGATAGTTTTCCTTTGAGACATACCTGTGTTTCCTCATCTTAGCTGGATAGGACTATTCGGGAAAAAATGAGCTTTTCTCCGGTTGAAAACTCTGATGGGAAGTATTTATGGCATTCAAAATAAAATTCAAGCCTCACAGTGAAATAATGCCCTAGATGTTGAATCTTTCATCATAGATGGATTTCTAGGGAGACATATATTTCTTTTTCCCACTCGGCTAAGTAGGACCGTTTGGAACAGCGGAGCCAAATCTGCACCTTGAGAAATCTATGGTGCAGATAGTATTCCTTTCATAAACTAACTCAGTTCTCACAGGGAAGCAATGTGCTCGATAGTTCTGCTTCTGACACAAATGGTTTCATTTTGAGATATGCATGTATTTCTTCCACTCAGTTGAAAAGGACGATTTGGTAGAATAATAGCCTGTCTAAACCTTGACAATCTTATGTTGCAGGAGGTATTTTTTTCAAAAACCACTTCAGTTCTCCCAGGGAAACAATGTGATAGACGTTCCTGCCTGTGACACTACCTGTTTTCCTTTGACAAATACTTGTGTTTCTTCAAGTCAGCTGACAAGACTTACTTGGAAAAAACATAGCCTATCCCAACTTTGAAAAACGAAGCTGCAGGAAATACTACCTCCGAAAACTGACTCAGTTCTCACAGGTAAACACTCTTGTAAATGTTCCTCCTTCGAGCACAAATGGCTTTCCTTCGAGAGATACATGTGTTTATTCAACTCAGCTTCACCGGCCTATTTCGAAGAAAGAGAGCCTACTCCACATGGAAAACCTAAGATGCAGAAAGTATTTCTTTCAAAAACTAATTCAAATCTTACAGGAAAACAATGTGCTAGCTGCTCCTGGTCCTAACACAGAGAGTTTTCTTTTGAGAGATACGTGTGCTTCTCCAACTTAGCTTGATAGGCCTGTTTGGAACAAAGTGAGCTTTTCTCCAACTTCAAAACTCTGATTGGAAGTACGTAATCCTTCAAAAGCTAAATCTATTCTCATGGGGAAATGATGTCCCAGATGTTGAAGCATGTAACATACATGGTTTTCTTTGGAGAGATATATGCGTTTGTTCCACTTGGCTAAATAGGCCTACTTGGAACAAACAAAACCAATATACACCTAGAAAAACCCAAGTTGTAGGACGTATTCTTTCAACAACTTGCTCAATTCTCACAGGGAAACAATGTGCTAGATTCTCCTGCTTCTAACACAGATGGTATTCTTTCAAGGGATCCGTGGGTTCCTTCAAGCCTGCTTTACAGGACTGTTCGGAATAAAGTGAGGCCATATCCACATTGCAAAACCTATACTGCAGGATGTATTCCTACCAAAAACTAATGCATTTCTCACAGGGAAACAAGGTGCTAGAGGCCCCTGTTTCTAACACTGAGGGTTTTCTTTCAAGAGCACATGTGTTCCTTCAAGTCAGCTGAATAGGTCTATTTTGAAAGAAGAGAGACTTTCTTCTTGTGGAATAAAAGAATTTCCAGAAAGTACTCCTTTCAACAGCTAACTCTATTCTCAGAGGGAAACAATGTCTTAGATGCTGCTGCTTCTTCCACACATGGATTACTCTTGTGACATTCTGTGTTTCCTCAATTTAGCTGAATCAGCCGATATGGAACAAATGGAGTCAACCACCACGTTGAAAAACCAAAGTTGCAGGAAGTATTCCTATCAAAGTCAACTCAATCCTTCCAGGGAAAGAATGTGCAAGATGCTCCTGTTCCTAACATAAGTGGTTTTCTCTTGAGAGATACATGTGTTTCTTCAAGTTAGCTTGATAGGCCGATTTGGAACAAAATAAGCCTTTCTCCACCTTGAAAACTCTGATTGGCGGGACGTATTCCTTTCTGAAACTAACCCACTAGTTAAAGGAAACAATGTGCTAGATGCTACGACATCTAACAGAGAATTTTCTTTTACAATATAAATGTGTTCCTTCAACTCTGCTGAATAACCTCTTGGGAACAAAGAGAGCCTCTCACCATCTTGAAAATCATACCTTGCAGGAAGTATTCCTTTCCAAAACTAACTCAATTCTCGGAGTGAAACAAAGTGCTAGATGCTGCTTGTTCGTTCAAAGATTGTTTTCTTTCGAGAAATACATGTATTTCTTCAACTCAACTGAATAGACCTCTTTGGAACACAGACAGACTATCTCCACCTTGAAAACCGCAAAATGCAGAAATATGCCTTTCAAAAACTAATTCAATTCTCACAGGGAAACACTGTGCTGGATGCTCCTACGTCTAATGCAGATGGGTTTGTTTCGAAAGATACATGTGTGTTTTCACGTTGCTGGACAGACCTAGGTAGAACAAAATTTGCCTTTCTCCACCTTGAGTATTCTGGTTGACAGCACGTCTTCCTTTCCAAAACTACGTAAAATCACACAGGGAAACAATGTGCTCCTTGGTTCTGCTTCTAACACACATGATTTTCTTTGGAGACATACATGTGGTTCTTCAACTGAGATGAAAAGGTCTATTTGGAACAAACAGAGTTTATCACTGACTTGAAATACGTAATTTGCAGGCAGTGTCCTTTGAAAAACGAACTCAGTTCTCACAGCGTGCCTATGTTCTAAATTTTCCTGCTTCTAGCCCAAATGGGTTTCTTTGGGGAGATACAGCTGTTTAGTTCACTCAGCTGCATAGGCCTACTTGGATCAAAGAGAGTCTATATAACCTGAAAACAATCTAAGTTTTAGAAAGTATCCTTTCAAAACAGAACTCATTTCTCACATCGAAGCATCATGCTCGGTTCCCCTCCTACTTATACAAATGGTATTCTTTTGTGAGATACATGTGTATCCTCAACTCAGCTGAAAAGGCCTATTTGGAACAACTTAGCCTATCTCCACATGGAGAATCCTACGTGGTGGATGTATTCCTTTCAAAATCGAACACATTTCTCACATGGAAACAATGTGTTGAGGCTGAAGTTCATAATATTGATGGTTTCTTTGGAGAAATACATGTGTTTCTTCAACCGAGCTGAATATTCCCATTTAGATGTAAGAGAGCCTAACACCATCTTGAAAAATCTCCTTTCCAGGAAGTATTACTTTCCAAAACTTTCTCCATTCTCACAGGGACGCCATGGGCTACATGCTCCTGTTTCTAATACAGATGGGTTTGTTTCGAGAGATACATGTGTTTCTTCAAGTTACTGGACAGGCCTTTTTGGAACAACATGAGCCTTTCTCCACCTTGAAAACTATGATTGTCAGGAAGAATTCCTTTCATTAACTATCTCCATGCTCACCAAGAAGCAATGTGCTCGAAGTTCCTGCTTCTAACATGGAAGGTTTTCTTTGGAGAGATCCGCGTGTTTGCTCAACTCAGCAGAACAGGTGTATTTAGAACAAAGAGAGCCAATGTCCACCTTGAAAAAGGTCAGATTCAGGACTTCTTTCTTTCAAAAACCAACTCAATTCTCAAAGGGGAGCAATGTGCAAGATCCTCCTCCGTTTTGCCCAGATGATGTTCTTCTGAGAGACACGTGTTTGTTCACTCAGCTCGATAGATCTATTTGTAAAAAAGGGAGCCTGTCTCCACCTTGAAAACCCTGAGTTGCAGGAAGTGGTCGTCTCAAAAGCTCACTCTGTTCTCCCAGGGAAACAATGTGCTAGCAGGTGCACCTTCTCTCATAGATGGTTCTCTTGGAGACAGAAATGTGGTTCTTCAACGCAGCTGAATAGGCCTATTTGGCACAACGAGATTGTCTTTTGACATTGAAGACCTAAGTAACTGGAGGTATTGGGTTTAAAAACTCACTCAGTCTGAGAGGGAAACAATGTGCTAGATACTCCAGCTTCTAACCTAGATGGTTTTCTTTGCAGAGATGCGTGATTCTTTTCAATTCAGCAGAATGGGTGTATAGGGAACAAAGAGAACCTATCCCCATCTTGAAAACTCTGAATGGCAGGACGTATTTCTCTCAAAAGGTAACTCAGCTCTCGGCAGGAGACAATGTGATAGATGCTCCTCCTTCTTACCCAGATGGTCTTCTTTCAAGAGATACATGCATCTCTTCAACTGAGCTGAAGAAGCCTATTTGGCAGAAAGGGAGCCTATCTCCACCTAGAAAAACCTTTTTTGCCCTTAGTATTCATTTTAAAAACAAAATCATTTCTCAGAGGGCAACAGTATGCTTGAACATCCTGCTTCTAAAATACATGGTTTTCTTCTTAGTGATATATGTGTTTCTTCAAATCAGCTGAATAGGCCTATTTGGAACAAAGGGAGCCTATGTCCACCTTGAAAAACATAACGTGTAGGCAGTGTTCCTCTCAAAAACTAACTCATGTTTCTCTGGGAAAGAATGTGTTAGATGCTCCTGCTTTGGACACTAACGGTTTTCTTTTGAGAGGTACATGTGTTTCTTCAACTCAGCTGAATAGGACGATTTAGAACAAAGAGTGGCTATATCCACCTTGAAAAATCTAAGTTGCAGGAAGTATTCCTTTCAAAATCTAATGCATTTCTCTCAGGGGAACAATGTGCTAGATGGGGACGTTTGTAACCTAGGTGGTTTTTCTGTAGAGATACATGTGTTGATTCAACTCACCTTAAGGGGCCTATTTGGAACATGGAGAGCCTATCTCCACCTGGAAAAACCTAAGTTCCAGGAAGTATTTCTTCCCAAAACGAACTCAGTTCTCACAGGGAGGCAATGTGCTTGATGCTCCTTGTTCTAACACAGATAGTTTTCCTTTGAGACATACCTGTGTTTCCTCATCTTAGCTGGATAGGACTATTCGGGAAAAAATGAGCTTTTCTCCAGTTGAAAACTCTGATGGGAAGTATGTATGGCATTCAAAATAAAATTCAAGCCTCACAGTGAAATAATGCCCTAGATGTTGAATCTTTCATCATAGATGGATTTCTAGGGAGACATATATTTCTTTTTCCCACTCGGCTAAATAGGACCGTTTGGAACAGCGGAGCCAAATCTGCACCTTGAGAAATCTATGGTGCAGATAGTATTCCTTTCATAAACTAACTCAGTTCTCACAGGGAAGCAATGTGCTCGATAGTTCTGCTTCTGACACAAATGGTTTCATTTTGAGATATGCATGTATTTCTTCCACTCAGTTGAAAAGGACGATTTGGTAGAATAATAGCCTGTCTAAACCTTGACAATCTTATGTTGCAGGAGGTATTTTTTTCAAAAACCACCTCAGTTCTCACAGGGAAACAATGTGATAGACGTTCCTGCCTGTGACACTACCTGTTTTCCTTTGACAAATACTTGTGTTTCTTCAAGTCAGCTGACAAGACTTACTTGGAAAAAACATAGCCTATCCCAACTTTGAAAAACGAAGCTGCAGGAAATACTACCTCCGAAAACTGACTCAGTTCTCACAGGTAAACACTCTTGTAAATGTTCCTATTTCGAGCACAAATGGCATTCCTTCGAGAGATACATGTGTTTATTCAACTCAGCTTCACCGGCCTATTTCGAAGAAAGAGAGCCTACTCCACATGGAAAACCTAAGATGCAGAAAGTATTTCTTTCAAAAACTAATTCAAATCTTACAGGAAAACAATGTGCTAGCTGCTCCTGGTCCTAACACAGAGAGTTTTCTTTTGAGAGATACGTGTGCTTCTCCAACTTAGCTTGATAGGCCTGTTTGGAACAAAGTGAGCTTTTCTCCAACTTCAAAACTCTGATTGGAAGTACGTAATCCTTCAAAAGCTAAATCTATTCTCATGGGGAAATGATGTCCCAGATGTTGAAGCATGTAGCATACATGGTTTTCTTTGGAGAGATATATGCGTTTGTTCCACTTGGCTAAATAGGCCTACTTGGAACAAACAAAACCAATATACACCTAGAAAAACCCAAGTTGTAGGACGTATTCTTTCAACAACTTGCTCAATTCTCACAGGGAAACAATGTGCTAGATTCTCCTGCTTCTAACACAGATGGTATTCTTTCAAGGGATCCGTGGGTTCCTTCAAGCCTGCTGAACAGGACTGTTCGGAATAAAGAGAGGCCATATCCACATTTCAAAACCTATACTGCAGGATGTATTCCTACCAAAAACTAATGCATTTCTCACAGGTTAACAAGGTGCTAGAGGCCCCTGTTTCTAACACTGAGGGTTTTCTTTCAAGAGCACATGTGTTCCTTCAAGTCAGCTGAATAGGTCTATTTTGAAAGAAGAGAGGCTTTCTTCTTGTGGAATAAAAGAATTTCCAGAAAGTACTCCTTTCAACAGCTAACTCTATTCTCAGAGGGAAACAATGTCTTAGATGCTGCTGCTTCTTCCACACATGGATTACTCTTGTGACATTCTGTGTTTCTTCAATTTAGCTGAATCAGCCGATATGGAACAAATGGAGTCAACCACCACGTTGAAAAACCAAAGTTGCAGGAAGTATTCCTATCAAAGTCAACTCAATCCTTCCAGGGAAAGAATGTGCAAGATGCTCCTGTTCCTAACATAAGTGGTTTTCTCTTGAGAGATACATGTGTTTCTTCAAGTTAGCTTGATAGGCCGATTTGGAACAAAATAAGCCTTTCTCCACCTTGAAAACTCTGATTGGCGGGACTTATTCCTTTCTGAAACTAACCCACTAGTTAAAGGAAACAATGTGCTAGATGCTACGACATCTAACAGAGAATTTTCTTTTACAATATAAATGTGTTCCTTCAACTCTGCTGAATAACCTCTTGGGAACAAAGAGAGCCTCTCACCATCTTGAAAATCATACCTTGCAGGAAGTATTCCTTTCCAAAACTAACTCAATTCTCGGAGTGAAACAAAGTGCTAGATGCTCCTTGTTCGTTCAAAGATTGTTTTCTTTCGAGAAATACATGTATTTCTTCAACTCAACTGAATAGACCTCTTTGGAACACAGACAGACTATCTCCACCTTCAAAACCGCAAAATGCAGAAATATGCCTTTCAAAAACTAATTCAATTCTCACAGGGAAACACTGTGCTGGATGCTCCTACGTCTAATGCAGATGGGTTTGTTTCGAAAGATACATGTGTGTTTTCACGTTGCTGGACAGACCTAGGTAGAACAAAATTTGCCTTTCTCCACCTTGAGTATTCTGGTTGACAGCACGTCTTCCTTTCCAAAACTACGTAAAATCACACAGGGAAACAATGTGCTCCTTGGTTCTGCTTCTAACACACATGATTTTCTTTGGAGACATACATGTGGTTCTTCAACTGAGATGAAAAGGTCTATTTGGAACAAACAGAGTTTATCACTGACTTGAAATACGTAATTTGCAGGCAGTGTCCTTTGAAAAACGAACTCAGTTCTCACAGCGTGCCTATGTTCTAAATTTTCCTGCTTCTAGCCCAAATGGGTTTCTTTGGAGAGATACAGCTGTTTAGTTCACTCAGCTGCATAGGCCTACTTGGATCAAAGAGAGTCTATATAACCTGAAAACAATCTAAGTTTTAGAAAGTATCCTTTCAAAACAGAACTCATTTCTCACATCGAAGCATCATGCTCGGTTCCCCTCCTACTTATACAAATGGTATTCTTTTGTGAGATACATGTGTATCCTCAACTCAGCTGAAAAGGCCTATTTGGAACAACTTAGCCTATCTCCACATGGAGAATCCTATGTGGTGGATGTATTCCTTTCAAAATCGAACACATTTCTCACATGGAAACAATGTGTTGAGGCTGAAGTTCATAATATTGATGGTTTCTTTGGAGAAATACATGTGTTTCTTCAACCGAGCTGAATATTCCCATTTAGATGTAAGAGAGCCTAACACCATCTTGAAAAATCTCCTTTCCAGGAAGTATTACTTTCCAAAACTTTCTCCATTCTCACAGGGACGCCATGGGCTACATGCTCCTGTTTCTAATACAGATGGGTTTGTTTCGAGAGATACATGTGTTTCTTCAAGTTACTGGACAGGCCTTTTTGGAACAACATGAGCCTTTCTCCACCTTGAAAACTATGACTGTCAGGAAGAATTCCTTTCATTAACTATCTCCATGCTCACCAAGAAGCAATGTGCTCGAAGTTCCTGCTTCTAACACGGAAGGTTTTCTTTGGAGAGATCCGCCTGTTTGCTCAACTCAGCAGAACAGGTGTATTTAGAACAAAGAGAGCCAATGTCCACCTTGAAAAAGGTAAGATTCAGGACTTCTTTCTTTCAAAAACCAACTCAATTCTCAAAGGGGAGCAATGTGCAAGATCCTCCTCCGTTTTGCCCAGATGATGTTCTTCTGAGAGACACGTGTTTGTTCACTCAGCTCGATAGATCTATTTGCAAAAAAGGGAGCCTGTCTCCACCTTGAAAACCCTGAGTTGCAGGAAGTGGTCGTCTCAAAATCTCACTCTGTTCTCCCAGGGAAACCATGTGCTAGCAGGTGCACCTTCTCTCATAGATGGTTCTCTTGGAGACAGAAATGTGGTTCTTCAAAGCAGCTGAATAGGCCTATTTGGCACAACGAGATTGTCTTTCGACATTGAAGACCTAAGTAACTGGAGGTATTGGGTTTAAAAACTCACTCAGTCTGAGAGGGAAACAATGTGCTAGATACTCCAGCTTCTAACCTAGATGGTTTTCTTTGCAGAGATGCGTGATTCTTTTCAAATCAGCAGAATGGGTGTATAGGGAACAAAGAGAACCTATCCCCATCTTGAAAACTCTGAATGGCAGGACGTATTTCTCTCAAAAGGTAACTCAGCTCTCGGCAGGAGACAATGTGATAGATGCTCCTCCTTCTTACCCAGATGGTCTTCTTTCAAGAGACACATGCATCTCTTCAACTGAGCTGAAGAAGCCTATTTGGCAGAAAGGGAGCCTATCTCCACCTAGAAAAACCTTTTTTGCCCTTAGTATTCATTTTAAAAACAAAATCATTTCTCAGAGGGCAACAGTATGCTTGAACATCCTGCTTCTAAAATACATGGTTTTCTTCTTAGTGATATATGTGTTTCTTCAAATCAGCTGAATAGGCCTATTTGGAACAAAGGGAGCCTATGTCCACCTTGAAAAACATAACGTGTAGGCAGTGTTCCTCTCAAAAACCAACTCATGTTTCTCTGGGAAAGAATGTGTTAGATGCTCCTGCTTTGGACACTAACGGTTTTCTTTTGAGAGGTACATGTGTTTCTTCAACTCAGCTGAATAGGACGATTTAGAACAAAGAGTGGCTATATCCACCTTGAAAAATCTAAGTTGCAGGAAGTATTCCTTTCAAAATCTAATGCATTTCTCTCAGGGGAACAATGTGCTAGATGGGGACGTTTGTAACCTAGGTGGTTTTTCTGTAGAGATACATGTGTTGATTCAACTCACCTTAAAGGGCCTATTTGGAACATGGAGAGCCTATCTCCACCTGGAAAAACCTAAGTTCCAGGAAGTATTTCTTCCCAAAACGAACTCAGTTCTCACAGGGAGGCAATGTGCTTGATGTTCCTTGTTCTAACACAGATAGTTTTCCTTTGAGACATACCTGTGTTTCCTCATCTTAGCTGGATAGGACTATTCGGGAAAAAATGAGCTTTTCTCCAGTTGAAAACTCTGATGGGAAGTATGTATGGCATTCAAAATAAAATTCAAGCCTCACAGTGAAATAATGCCCTAGATGTTGAATCTTTCATCATAGATGGATTTCTAGGGAGACATATATTTCTTTTTCCCACTCGGCTAAATAGGACCGTTTGGAACAGCGGAGCCAAACCTGCACCTTGAGAAATCTATGGTGCAGATAGTATTCCTTTCATAAACTAACTCAGTTCTCACAGGGAAGCAATGTGCTCGATAGTTCTGCTTCTGACGCAAATGGTTTCATTTTGAGATATGCATGTATTTCTTCCACTCAGTTGAAAAGGACGATTTGGTAGAATAATAGCCTGTCTAAACCTTGACAATCTTATGTTGCAGGAGGTATTTTTTTCAAAAACCACCTCAGTTCTCACAGGGAAACAATGTGATAGACGTTCCTGCCTGTGACACTACCTGTTTTCCTTTGACAAATACTTGTGTTTCTTCAAGTCAGTTGACAAGACTTACTTGGAAAAAACATAGCCTATCCCAACTTTGAAAAACGAAGCTGCAGGAAATACTACCTCCGAAAACTGACTCAGTTCTCACAGGTAAACACTCTTGTAAATGTTCCTATTTCGAGCACAAATGGCTTTCCTTCGAGAGATACATGTGTTTATTCAACCCAGCTTCACCGGCCTATTTCGAAGAAAGAGAGCCTACTCCACATGGAAAACCTAAGATGCAGAAAGTATTTCTTTCAAAAACTAATTCAAATCTTACAGGAAAACAATGTGCTAGCTGCTCCTGGTCCTAACACAGAGAGTTTTCTTTTGAGAGATACGTGTGCTTCTCCAACTTAGCTTGATAGGCCTGTTTGGAACAAAGTGAGCTTTTCTCCAACTTCAAAACTCTGATTGGAAGTACGTAATCCTTCAAAAGCTAAATCTATTCTCATGGGGAAATGATGTCCCAGATGTTGAAGCATGTAGCATACATGGTTTTCTTTGGAGAGATATATGCGTTTGTTCCACTTGGCTAAATAGGCCTACTTGGAACAAACAAAACCAATATACACCTAGAAAAACCCAAGTTGTAGGACGTATTCTTTCAACAACTTGCTCAATTCTCACAGGGAAACAATGTGCTAGATTCTCCTGCTTCTAACACAGATGGTATTCTTTCAAGGGATCCGTGGGTTCCTTCAAGCCTGCTGAACAGGACTGTTCGGAATAAAGAGAGGCCATATCCACATTGCAAAACCTATACTGCAGGATGTATTCCTACCAAAAACTAATGCATTTCTCACAGGTTAACAAGGTGCTAGAGGCCCCTGTTTCTAACACTGAGGGTTTTCTTTCAAGAGCACATGTGTTCCTTCAAGTCAGCTGAATAGGTCTATTTTGAAAGAAGAGAGGCTTTCTTCTTGTGGAATAAAAGAATTTCCAGAAAGTACTCCTTTCAACAGCTAACTCTATTCTCAGAGGGAAACAATGTCTTAGATGCTGCTGCTTCTTCCACACATGGATTACTCTTGTGACATTCTGTGTTTCTTCAATTTAGCTGAATCAGCCGATATGGAACAAATGGAGTCAACCACCACGTTGAAAAACCAAAGTTGCAGGAAGTATTCCTATCAAAGTCAACTCAATCCTTCCAGGGAAAGAATGTGCAAGATGCTCCTGTTCCTAACATAAGTGGTTTTCTCTTGAGAGATACATGTGTTTCTTCAAGTTAGCTTGATAGGCCGATTTGGAACAAAATAAGCCTTTCTCCACCTTGAAAACTCTGATTGGCGGGACGTATTCCTTTCTGAAACTAACCCACTAGTTAAAGGAAACAATGTGCTAGATGCTACTATATCTAACAGAGAATTTTCTTTTACAATATAAATGTGTTCCTTCAACTCTGCTGAATAACCTCTTGGGAACAAAGAGAGCCTCTCACCATCTTGAAAATCATACCTTGCAGGAAGTATTCCTTTCCAAAACTAACTCAATTCTCGGAGTGAAACAAAGTGCTAGATGCTCCTTGTTCGTTCAAAGATTGTTTTCTTTCGAGAAATACATGTATTTCTTCAACTCAACTGAATAGACCTCTTTGGAACACAGACAGACTATCTCCACCTTGAAAACCGCAAAATGCAGAAATATGCCTTTCAAAAACTAATTCAATTCTCACAGGGAAACACTGTGCTGGATGCTCCTACGTCTAATGCAGATGGGTTTGTTTCGAAAGATACATGTGTGTTTTCACGTTGCTGGACAGACCTAGGTAGAACAAAATTTGCCTTTCTCCACCTTGAGTATTCTGGTTGACAGCACGTCTTCCTTTCCAAAACTACGTGAAATCACACAGGGAAACAATGTGCTCCTTGGTTCTGCTTCTAACACACATGATTTTCTTTGGAGACATACATGTGGTTCTTCAACTGAGATGAAAAGGTCTATTTGGAACAAACAGAGTTTATCACTGACTTGAAATACGTAATTTGCAGGCAGTGTCCTTTGAAAAACGAACTCAGTTCTCACAGCGTGCCTATGTTCTAAATTTTCCTGCTTCTAGCCCAAATGGGTTTCTTTGGAGAGATACAGCTGTTTAGTTCACTCAGCTGCATAGGCCTACTTGGATCAAAGAGAGTCTATATAACCTGAAAACAATCTAAGTTTTAGAAAGTATCCTTTCAAAACAGAACTCATTTCTCACATCGAAGCATCATGCTCGGTTCCCCTCCTACTTATACAAATGGTATTCTTTTGTGAGATACATGTGTATCCTCAACTCAGCTGAAAAGGCCTATTTGGAACAACTTAGCCTATCTCCACATGGAGAATCCTACGTGGTGGATGTATTCCTTTCAAAATCGAACACATTTCTCACATGGAAACAATGTGTTGAGGCTGAAGTTCATAATATTGATGGTTTCTTTGGAGAAATACATGTGTTTCTTCAACCGAGCTGAATATTCCCATTTAGATGTAAGAGAGCCTAACACCATCTTGAAAAATCTCCTTTCCAGGAAGTATTACTTTCCAAAACTTTCTCCATTCTC
Source organism: Castor canadensis (assembly GCF_047511655.1). NCBI lineage: Eukaryota > Metazoa > Chordata > Mammalia > Rodentia > Castoridae > Castor > Castor canadensis. Next base: position 37,464,078 of record NC_133402.1, read on the forward strand.
ACAGGGACGCCATGGGCTACATGCTCCTGTTTCTAATACAGATGGGTTTGTTTCGAGAGATACATGTGTTTCTTCAAGTTACTGGACAGTCCTTTTTGGAACAACATGAGCCTTTCTCCACCTTGAAAACTATGACTGTCAGGAAGAATTCCTTTCATTAACTATCTCCATGCTCACCAAGAAGCAATGTGCTCGAAGTTCCTGCTTCTAACACGGAAGGTTTTCTTTGGAGAGATCCGCGTGTTTGCTCAACTCAGCAGAACAGGTGTATTTAGAACAAAGAGAGCCAATGTCCACCTTGAAAAAGGTCAGATTCAGGACTTCTTTCTTTCAAAAACCAACTCAATTCTCAAAGGGGAGCAATGTGCAAGATCCTCCTCCGTTTTGCCCAGATGATGTTCTTCTGAGAGACACGTGTTTGTTCACTCAGCTCGATAGATCTATTTGTAAAAAAGGGAGCCTGTCTCCACCTTGAAAACCCTAAGTTGCAGGAAGTGGTCGTCTCAAAATCTCACTCTGTTCTCCCAGGGAAACCATGTGCTAGCAGGTGCACCTTCTCTCATAGATGGTTCTCTTGGAGACAGAAATGTGGTTCTTCAACGCAGCTGAATAGGCCTATTTGGCACAACGAGATTGTCTTTCGACATTGAAGACCTAAGTAACTGGAGGTATTGGGTTTAAAAACTCACTCAGTCTGAGAGGGAAACAATGTGCTAGATACTCCAGCTTCTAACCTAGATGGTTTTCTTTGCAGAGATGCGTGATTCTTTTCAAAAAAGCAGAATGGGTGTATAGGGAACAAAGAGAACCTATCGCCATCTTGAAAACTCTGAATGGCAGGACGTATTTCTCTCAAAAGGTAACTCAGCTCTCGGCAGGAGACAATGTGATAGATGCTCCTCCTTCTTACCCAGATGGTCTTCTTTCAAGAGACACATGCATCTCTTCAACTGAGCTGAAGAAGCCTATTTGGCAGAAAGGGAGCCTATCTCCACCTAGAAAAACCTTTTTTGCCCTTAGTATTCATTTTAAAAAGAAAATCATTTCTCAGAGGGCAACAGTATGCTTGAACATCCTGCTTCTAAAATACATGGTTTTCTTCTTAGTGATATATGTGTTTCTTCAAATCAGCTGAATAGGCCTATTTGGAACAAAGGGAGCCTATGTCCACCTTGAAAAACATAACCTGTAGGCAGTGTTCCTCTCAAAAACTAACTCATGTTTCTCTGGGAAAGAATGTGTTAGATGCTCCTGCTTTGGACACTAACGGTTTTCTTTTGAGAGGTACATGTGTTTCTTCAACTCAGCTGAATAGGACGATTTAGAACAAAGAGTGGCTATATCCACCTTGAAAAATCTAAGTTGCAGGAAGTATTCCTTTCAAAATCTAATGCATTTCTCTCAGGGGAACAATGTGCTAGATGGGGACGTTTGTAACCTAGGTGGTTTTTCTGTAGAGATACATGTGTTGATTCAACTCACCTTAAAGGGCCTGTTTGGAACATGGAGAGCCTATCTCCACCTGGAAAAACCTAAGTTCCAGGAAGTATTTCTTCCCAAAACGAACTCAGTTCTCACAGGGAGGCAATGTGCTTGATGCTCCTTGTTCTAACACAGATAGTTTTCCTTTGAGACATACCTGTGTTTCCTCATCTTAGCTGGATAGGACTATTTGGGAAATAATGAGCTTTTCTCAGGTTGAAAACTCTGATGGGAAGTATGTATGGCATTCAAAATAAAATTCAAGCCTCACAGTGAAATAATGCCCTAGATGTTTAATCTTTTATCATAGATGGATTTCTAGGGAGACATATATTTCTTTTTCCCACTCGGCTAAATAGGACCGTTTGGAACAGCGGAGCCAAATCTGCACCTTGAGAAATCTATGGTGCAGATAGTGTTCCTTTCATAAACTAACTCAGTTCTCACAGGGAAGCAATGTGCTCGATAGTTCTGCTTCTGACACAAATGGTTTCATTTTGAGATATGCATGTATTTCTTCCACTCAGTTGAAAAGGACGATTTGGTAGAATAATAGCCTGTCTAAACCTTGACAATCTTATGTTGCAGGAGGTATTATTTCCAAAAACCACCTCAGTTCTCACAGGGAAAGAATGTGATAGACGTTCCTGCCTGTGAAACTACCTGTTTTCCTTTGACAAATACTTGTGTTTCTTCAAGTCAGCTGACAAGACTTACTTGGAAAAAACATAGCCTATCCCAACTTTGAAAAACGAAGCTGCAGGAAATACTACCTCCGAAAACTGACTCAGTTCTCACAGGTAAACACTCTTGTAAATGTTCCTCCTTCGAGCACAAATGGCTTTCCTTCGAGAGATACATGTGTTTATTCAACTCAGCTTCACCGTCCTATTTCGAAGAAAGAGAGCCTACTCCACATGGAAAACCTAAGATGCAGAAAGTATTTCTTTCAAAAACTAATTCAAATCTTACAGGAAAACAATGTGCTAGCTGCTCCTGGTCCTAACACAGAGAGTTTTCTTTTGAGAGATACGTGTGCTTCTCCAACTTAGCTTGATAGGCCTGTTTGGAACAAAGTGAGCTTTTCTCCAACTTCAAAACTCTGATTGGAAGTACGTAATCCTTCAAAAGCTAAATCTATTCTCATGGGGAAATGATGTCCCAGATGTTGAAGCATGTAACATACATGGTTTTCTTTGGAGAGATATATGCGTTTGTTCCACTTGGCTAAATAGGCCTACTTGGAACAAACAAAACCAATATACACCTAGAAAAACCCAAGTTGTAGGACGTATTCTTTCAACAACTTGCTCAATTCTCACAGGGAAACAATGTGCTAGATTCTCCTGCTTCTAACACAGATGGTATTCTTTCAAGGGATCCGTGGGTTCCTTCAAGCCTGCTTCACAGGACTGTTTGGAATAAAGAGAGGCCATATCCACATTGCAAAACCTATACTGCAGGATGTATTCCTACCAAAAACTAATGCATTTCTCACAGGGAAACAAGGTGCTAGAGGCCCCTGTTTCTAACACTGAGGGTTTTCTTTCAAGAGCACATGTGTTCCTTCAAGTCAGCTGAATAGGTCTATTTTGAAAGAAGAGAGACTTTCTTCTTGTGGAATAAAAGAATTTCCAGAAAGTACTCCTTTCAACAGCTAACTCTATTCTCAGAGGGAAACAATGTCTTAGATGCTGCTGCTTCTTCCACACATGGATTACTCTTGTGACATTCTGTGTTTCTTCAATTTAGCTGAATCAGCCGATATGGAACAAATGGAGTCAACCACCACGTTGAAAAACCAAAGTTGCAGGAAGTCTTCCTATCAAAGTCAACTCAATCCTTCCAGGGAAAGAATGTGCAAGATGCTCCTGTTCCTAACATAAGTGGTTTTCTCTTGAGAGATACATGTGTTTCTTCAAGTTAGCTTGATAGGCCGATTTGGAACAAAATAAGCCTTTCACCACCTTGAAAACTGTGATTGGCGGGATGTATTCCTTTCTGAAACTAACCCGCTAGTTAAAGGAAACAATGTGCTAGATGCTACTATATCTAACAGAGAATTTTCTTTTTCAATATAAATGTGTTCCTTCAACTCTGCTGAATAACCTCTTGGGAACAAAGAGAGCCTCTCACCATCTTGAAAATCATACCTTGCAGGAAGTATTCCTTTCCAAAACTAACTCAATTCTCGGAGTGAAACAAAGTGCTAGATGCTCCTTCTTCGTTCAAAGATTGTTTTCTTTCGAGAAATACATGTATTTCTTCAACTCAACTGAATAGACCTCTTTGGAACACAGAGAGACTATCTCCACCTTGAAAACCGCAAAATGCAGAAATATGCCTTTCAAAAACTAATTCAATTCTCACAGGGAAACACTGTGCTGGATGCTCCTACGTCTAATGCAGATGGGTTTGTTTCGAAAGATACATGTGTGTTTTCACGTTGCTGGACAGACCTAGGTAGAACAAAATTTGCCTTTCTCCACCGTGAGTATTCTGGTTGACAGCACGTCTTCCTTTCCAAAACTACGTGAAATCACACAGGGAAACAATGTGCTCCTTGGTTCTGCTTCTAACACACATGATTTTCTTTGGAGACATACATGTGGTTGTTCAACTGAGATGAAAAGGTCTATTTGGAACAAACAGAGTTTATCACTGACTTGAAATACGTAATTTGCAGGCAGTGTCCTTTGAAAAACGAACTCAGTTCTCACAGCGTGCCTATGTTCTAAATTTTCCTGCTTCTAGCCCAAATGGGTTTCTTTGGAGAGATACAGCTGTTTAGTTCACTCAGCTGCATAGGCCTACTTGGATCAAAGAGAGTCTATATAACCTGAAAACAATCTAAGTTTTAGAAAGTATCCTTTCAAAACAGAACTCATTTCTCACATCGAAGCATCATGCTCGGTTCCCCTCCTACTTATACAAATGGTATTCTTTTGTGAGATACATGTGTATCCTCAACTCAGCTGAAAAGGCCTATTTGGAACAACTTAGCCTATCTCCACATGGAGAATCCTACGTGGTGGATGTATTCCTTTCAAAATCGAACACATTTCTCACATGGAAACAATGTGTTGAGGCTGAACTTCATAATATTGATGGTTTCTTTGGAGAAATACATGTGTTTCTTCAACCGAGCTGAATATTCCCATTTAGATGTAAGAGAGCCTAACACCATCTTGAAAAATCTCCTTTCCAGGAAGTATTACTTTCCAAAACTTTCTCCATTCTCACAGGGACGCCATGGGCTACATGCTCCTGTTTCTAATACAGATGGGTTTGTTTCGAGAGATACATGTGTTTCTTCAAGTTACTGGACAGGCCTTTTTGGAACAACATGAGCCTTTCTCCACCTTGAAAACTATGATTGTCAGGAAGAATTCCTTTCATTAACTATCTCCATGCTCACCAAGAAGCAATGTGCTCGAAGTTCCTGCTTCTAACACGGAAGGTTTTCTTTGGAGAGATCCGCGTGTTTGCTCAACTCAGCAGAACAGGTGTATTTAGAACAAAGAGAGCCAATGTCCACCTTGAAAAAGGTCAGATTCAGGACTTCTTTCTTTCAAAAACCAACTCAATTCTCAAAGGGGAGCAATGTGCAAGATCCTCCTCCGTTTTGCCCAGATGATGTTCTTCTGAGAGACACGTGTTTGTTCACTCAGCTCGATAGATCTATTTGCAAAAAAGGGAGCCTGTCTCCACCTTGAAAACCCTGAGGTGCAGGAAGTGGTCGTCTCAAAATCTCACTCTGTTCTCCCAGGGAAACCATGTGCTAGCAGGTGCACCTTCTCTCATAGATGGTTCTCTTGGAGACAGAAATGTGGTTCTTCAACGCAGCTGAATAGGCCTATTTGGCACAACGAGATTGTCTTTCGACATTGAAGACCTAAGTAACTGGAGGTATTGGGTTTAAAAACTCACTCAGTCTGAGAGAGAAACAATGTGCTAGATACTCCAGCTTCTAACCTAGATGGTTTTCTTTGCAGAGATGCGTGATTCTTTTCAAAAAAGCAGAATGGGTGTATAGGGAACAAAGAGAACCTATCCCCATCTTGAAAACTCTGAATGGCAGGACGTATTTCTCTCAAAAGGTAACTCAGCTCTCGGCAGGAGACAATGTGATAGATGCTCCTCCTTCTTACCCAGATGGTCTTCTTTCAAGAGACACATGCATCTCTTCAACTGAGCTGAAGAAGCCTATTTGGCAGAAAGGGAGCCTATCTCCACCTAGAAAAACCTTTTTTGCCCTTAGTATTCATTTTAAAAACAAAATCATTTCTCAGAGGGCAACAGTATGCTTGAACATCCTGCTTCTAAAATACATGGTTTTCTTCTTAGTGATATATGTGTTTCTTCAAATCAGCTGAATAGGCCTATTTGGAACAAAGGGAGCCTATGTCCACCTTGAAAAACATAACGTGTAGGCAGTGTTCCTCTCAAAAACTAACTCATGTTTCTCTGGGAAAGAATGTGTTAGATGCTCCTGCTTTGGACACTAACGGTTTTCTTTTGAGAGGTACATGTGTTTCTTCAACTCAGCTGAATAGGACGATTTAGAACAAAGAGTGGCTATATCCACCTTGAAAAATCTAAGTTGCAGGAAGTATTCCTTTCAAAATCTAATGCATTTCTCTCAGGGGAACAATGTGCTAGATGGGGACGTTTGTAACCTAGGTGGTTTTTCTGTAGAGATACATGTGTTGATTCAACTCACCTTAAAGGGCCTATTTGGAACATGGAGAGCCTATCTCCACCTGGAAAAACCTAAGTTCCAGGAAGTATTTCTTCCCAAAACGAACTCAGTTCTCACAGGGAGGCAATGTGCTTGATGCTCCTTGTTCTAACACAGATAGTTTTCCTTTGAGACATACCTGTGTTTCCTCATCTTAGCTGGATAGGACTATTCGGGAAAAAATGAGCTTTTCTCCAGTTGAAAACTCTGATGGGAAGTATGTATGGCATTCAAAATAAAATTCAAGCCTCACAGTGAAATAATGCCCTAGATGTTGAATCTTTCATCATAGATGGATTTCTAGGGAGACATATATTTCTTTTTCCCACTCGGCTAAATAGGACCGTTTGGAACAGCGGAGCCAAATCTGCACCTTGAGAAATCTATGGTGCAGATAGTATTCCTTTCATAAACTAACTCAGTTCTCACAGGGAAGCAATGTGCTCGATAGTTCTGCTTCTGACACAAATGGTTTCATTTTGAGATATGCATGTATTTCTTCCACTCAGTTGAAAAGGACGATTTGGTAGAATAATAGCCTGTCTAAACCTTGACAATCTTATGTTGCAGGAGGTATTTTTTTCAAAAACCACCTCAGTTCTCACAGGGAAACAATGTGATAGACGTTCCTGCCTGTGACACTACCTGTTTTCCTTTGACAAATACTTGTGTTTCTTCAAGTCAGCTGACAAGACTTACTTGGAAAAAACATAGCCTATCCCAACTTTGAAAAACGAAGCTGCAGGAAATACTACCTCCGAAAACTGACTCAGTTCTCACAGGTAAACACTCTTGTAAATGTTCCTATTTCGAGCACAAATGGCTTTCCTTCGAGAGATACATGTGTTTATTCAACTCAGCTTCACCGGCCTATTTCGAAGAAAGAGAGCCTACTCCACATGGAAAACCTAAGATGCAGAAAGTATTTCTTTCAAAAACTAATTCAAATCTTACAGGAAAACAATGTGCTAGCTGCTCCTGGTCCTAACACAGAGAGTTTTCTTTTGAGAGATACGTGTGCTTCTCCAACTTAGCTTGATAGGCCTGTTTGGAACAAAGTGAGCTTTTCTCCAACTTCAAAACTCTGATTTGAAGTACGTAATCCTTCAAAAGCTAAATCTATTCTCATGGGGATATGATGTCCCAGATGTTGAAGCATGTAGCATACATGGTTTTCTTTGGAGAGATATATGCGTTTGTTCCACTTGGCTAAATAGGCCTACTTGGAACAAACAAAACCAATATACACCTAGAAAAACCCAAGTTGTAGGACGTATTCTTTCAACAACTTGCTCAATTCTCACAGGGAAACAATGTGCTAGATTCTCCTGCTTCTAACACAGATGGTATTCTTTCAAGGGATCCGTGGGTTCCTTCAAGCCTGCTGAACAGGACTGTTCGGAATAAAGAGAGGCCATATCCACATTGCAAAACCTATACTGCAGGATGTATTCCTACCAAAAACTAATGCATTTCTCACAGGGAAACAAGGTGCTAGAGGCCCCTGTTTCTAACACTGAGGGTTTTCTTTCAAGAGCACATGTGTTCCTTCAAGTCAGCTGAATAGGTCTATTTTGAAAGAAGAGAGGCTTTCTTCTTGTGGAATAAAAGAATTTCCAGAAAGTACTCCTTTCAACAGCTAACTCTATTCTCAGAGGGAAACAATGTCTTAGATGCTGCTGCTTCTTCCACACATGGATTACTCTTGTGACATTCTGTGTTTCTTCAATTTAGCTGAATCAGCCGATATGGAACAAATGGAGTCAACCACCACGTTGAAAAACCAAAGTTGCAGGAAGTATTCCTATCAAAGTCAACTCAATCCTTCCAGGGAAAGAATGTGCAAGATGCTCCTGTTCCTAACATAAGTGGTTTTCTCTTGAGAGATACATGTGTTTCTTCAAGTTAGCTTGATAGGCCGATTTGGAACAAAATAAGCCTTTCTCCACCTTGAAAACTCTGATTGGCGGGACGTATTCCTTTCTGAAACTAACCCACTAGTTAAAGGAAACAATGTGCTAGATGCTACGACATCTAACAGAGAATTTTCTTTTACAATATAAATGTGTTCCTTCAACTCTGCTGAATAACCTCTTGGGAACAAAGAGAGCCTCTCACCATCTTGAAAATCATACCTTGCAGGAAGTATTCCTTTCCAAAACTAACTCAATTCTCGGAGTGAAACAAAGTGCTAGATGCTCCTTGTTCGTTCAAAGATTGTTTTCTTTCGAGAAATACATGTATTTCTTCAACTCAACTGAATAGACCTCTTTGGAACACAGAGAGACTATCTCCACCTTCAAAACCGCAAAATGCAGAAATATGCCTTTCAAAAACTAATTCAATTCTCACAGGGAAACACTGTGCTGGATGCTCCTACGTCTAATGCAGATGGGTTTGTTTCGAAAGATACATGTGTGTTTTCACGTTGCTGGACAGACCTAGGTAGAACAAAATTTGCCTTTCTCCACCGTGAGTATTCTGGTTGACAGCACGTCTTCCTTTCCAAAACTACGTGAAATCACACAGGGAAACAATGTGCTCCTTGGTTCTGCTTCTAACACACATGATTTTCTTTGGAGACATACATGTGGTTGTTCAACTGAGATGAAAAGGTCTATTTGGAACAAACAGAGTTTATCACTGACTTGAAATACGTAATTTGCAGGCAGTGTCCTTTGAAAAACGAACTCAGTTCTCACAGCGTGCCTATGTTCTAAATTTTCCTGCTTCTAGCCCAAATGGGTTTCTTTGGAGAGATACAGCTGTTTAGTTCACTCAGCTGCATAGGCCTACTTGGATCAAAGAGAGTCTATATAACCTGAAAACAATCTAAGTTTTAGAAAGTATCCTTTCAAAACAGAACTCATTTCTCACATCGAAGCATCATGCTCGGTTCCCCTCCTACTTATACAAATGGTATTCTTTTGTGAGATACATGTGTATCCTCAACTCAACTGAAAAGGCCTATTTGGAACAACTTAGCCTATCTCCACATGGAGAATCCTACGTGGTGGATGTATTCCTTTCAAAATCGAACACATTTCTCACATGGAAACAATGTGTTGAGGCTGAACTTCATAATATTGATGGTTTCTTTGGAGAAATACATGTGTTTCTTCAACCGAGCTGAATATTCCCATTTAGATGTAAGAGAGCCTAACACCATCTTGAAAAATCTCCTTTCCAGGAAGTATTACTTTCCAAAACTTTCTCCATTCTCACAGGGACGCCATGGGCTACATGCTCCTGTTTCTAATACAGATGGGTTTGTTTCGAGAGATACATGTGTTTCTTCAAGTTACTGGACAGGCCTTTTTGGAACAACATGAGCCTTTCTCCACCTTGAAAACTATGATTGTCAGGAAGAATTCCTTTCATTAACTATCTCCATGCTCACCAAGAAGCAATGTGCTCGAAGTTCCTGCTTCTAACACGGAAGGTTTTCTTTGGAGAGATCCGCGTGTTTGCTCAACTCAGCAGAACAGGTGTATTTAGAACAAAGAGAGCCAATGTCCACCTTGAAAAAGGTCAGATTCAGGACTTCTTTCTTTCAAAAACCAACTCAATTCTCAAAGGGGAGCAATGTGCAAGATCCTCCTCCGTTTTGCCCAGATGATGTTCTTCTGAGAGACACGTGTTTGTTCACTCAGCTCGATAGATCTATTTGCAAAAAAGGGAGCCTGTCTCCACCTTGAAAACCCTGAGGTGCAGGAAGTGGTCGTCTCAAAATCTCACTCTGTTCTCCCAGGGAAACCATGTGCTAGCAGGTGCACCTTCTCTCATAGATGGTTCTCTTGGAGACAGAAATGTGGTTCTTCAACGCAGCTGAATAGGCCTATTTGGCACAACGAGATTGTCTTTCGACATTGAAGACCTAAGTAACTGGAGGTATTGGGTTTAAAAACTCACTCAGTCTGAGAGGGAAACAATGTGCTAGATACTCCAGCTTCTAACCTAGATGGTTTTCTTTGCAGAGATGCGTGATTCTTTTCAAAAAAGCAGAATGGGTGTATAGGGAACAAAGAGAACCTATCCCCATCTTGAAAACTCTGAATGGCAGGACGTATTTCTCTCAAAAGGTAACTCAGCTCTCAGCAGGAGACAATGTGATAGATGCTCCTCCTTCTTACCCAGATGGTCTTCTTTCAAGAGACACATGCATCTCTTCAACTGAGCTGAAGAAGCCTATTTGGCAGAAAGGGAGCCTATCTCCACCTAGAAAAACCTTTTTTGCCCTTAGTATTCATTTTAAAAACAAAATCATTTCTCAGAGGGCAACAGTATGCTTGAACATCCTGCTTCTAAAATACATGGTTTTCTTCTTAGTGATATATGTGTTTCTTCAAATCAGCTGAATAGGCCTATTTGGAACAAAGGGAGCCTATGTCCACCTTGAAAAACATAACGTGTAGGCAGTGTTCCTCTCAAAAACTAACTCATGTTTCTCTGGGAAAGAATGTGTTAGATGCTCCTGCTTTGGACACTAACGGTTTTCTTTTGAGAGGTACATGTGTTTCTTCAACTCAGCTGAATAGGACGATTTAGAACAAAGAGTGGCTATATCCACCTTGAAAAATCTAAGTTGCAGGAAGTATTCCTTTCAAAATCTAATGCATTTCTCTCAGGGGAACAATGTGCTAGATGGGGACGTTTGTAACCTAGGTGGTTTTTCTGTAGAGATACATGTGTTGATTCAACTCACCTTAAAGGGCCTATTTGGAACATGGAGAGCCTATCTCCACCTGGAAAAACCTAAGTTCCAGGAAGTATTTCTTCCCAAAACGAACTCAGTTCTCACAGGGAGGCAATGTGCTTGATGCTCCTTGTTCTAACACAGATAGTTTTCCTTTGAGACATACCTGTGTTTCCTCATCTTAGCTGGATAGGACTATTCGGGAAAAAATGAGCTTTTCTCCAGTTGAAAACTCTGATGGGAAGTATGTATGGCATTCAAAATAAAATTCAAGCCTCACAGTGAAATAATGCCCTAGATGTTGAATCTTTCATCATAGATGGATTTCTAGGGAGACATATATTTCTTTTTCCCACTCGGCTAAATAGGACCGTTTGGAACAGCGGAGCCAAATCTGCACCTTGAGAAATCTATGGTGCAGATAGTATTCCTTTCATAAACTAACTCAGTTCTCACAGGGAAGCAATGTGCTCGATAGTTCTGCTTCTGACACAAATGGTTTCATTTTGAGATATGCATGTATTTCTTCCACTCAGTTGAAAAGGACGATTTGGTAGAATAATAGCCTGTCTAAACCTTGACAATCTTATGTTGCAGGAGGTATTTTTTTCAAAAACCACCTCAGTTCTCACAGGGAAACAATGTGATAGACGTTCCTGCCTGTGACACTACCTGTTTTCCTTTGACAAATACTTGTGTTTCTTCAAGTCAGCTGACAAGACTTACTTGGAAAAAACATAGCCTATCCCAACTTTGAAAAACGAAGCTGCAGGAAATACTACCTCCGAAAACTGACTCAGTTCTCACAGGTAAACACTCTTGTAAATGTTCCTATTTCGAGCACAAATGGCTTTCCTACGAGAGATACATGTGTTTATTCAACTCAGCTTCACCGGCCTATTTCGAAGAAAGAGAGCCTACTCCACATGGAAAACCTAAGATGCAGAAAGTATTTCTTTCAAAAACTAATTCAAATCTTACAGGAAAACAATGTGCTAGCTGCTCCTGGTCCTAACACAGAGAGTTTTCTTTTGAGAGATACGTGTGCTTCTCCAACTTAGCTTGATAGGCCTGTTTGGAACAAAGTGAGCTTTTCTCCAACTTCAAAACTCTGATTGGAAGTACGTAATCCTTCAAAAGCTAAATCTATTCTCATGGGGATATGATGTCCCAGATGTTGAAGCATGTAGCATACATGGTTTTCTTTGGAGAGATATATGCGTTTGTTCCACTTGGCTAAATAGGCCTACTTGGAACAAACAAAACCAATATACACCTAGAAAAACCCAAGTTGTAGGACGTATTCTTTCAACAACTTGCTCAATTCTCACAGGGAAACAATGTGCTAGATTCTCCTGCTTCTAACACAGATGGTATTCTTTCAAGGGATCCGTGGGTTCCTTCAAGCCTGCTGAACAGGACTGTTCGGAATAAAGAGAGGCCATATCCACATTGCAAAACCTATACTGCAGGATGTATTCCTACCAAAAACTAATGCATTTCTCACAGGGAAACAAGGTGCTAGAGGCCCCTGTTTCTAACACTGAGGGTTTTCTTTCAAGAGCACATGTGTTCCTTCAAGTCAGCTGAATAGGTCTATTTTGAAAGAAGAGAGGCTTTCTTCTTGTGGAATAAAAGAATTTCCAGAAAGTACTCCTTTCAACAGCTAACTCTATTCTCAGAGGGAAACAATGTCTTAGATGCTGCTGCTTCTTCCACACATGGATTACTCTTGTGACATTCTGTGTTTCTTCAATTTAGCTGAATCAGCCGATATGGAACAAATGGAGTCAACCACCACGTTGAAAAACCAAAGTTGCAGGAAGTATTCCTATCAAAGTCAACTCAATCCTTCCAGGGAAAGAATGTGCAAGATGCTCCTGTTCCTAACATAAGTGGTTTTCTCTTGAGAGATACATGTGTTTCTTCAAGTTAGCTTGATAGGCCGATTTGGAACAAAATAAGCCTTTCTCCACCTTGAAAACTCTGATTGGCGGGACGTATTCCTTTCTGAAACTAACCCACTAGTTAAAGGAAACAATGTGCTAGATGCTACGACATCTAACAGAGAATTTTCTTTTACAATATAAATGTGTTCCTTCAACTCTGCTGAATAACCTCTTGGGAACAAAGAGAGCCTCTCACCATCTTGAAAATCATACCTTGCAGGAAGTATTCCTTTCCAAAACTAACTCAATTCTCGGAGTGAAACAAAGTGCTAGATGCTCCTTGTTCGTTCAAAGATTGTTTTCTTTCGAGAAATACATGTATTTCTTCAACTCAACTGAATAGACCTCTTTGGAACACAGAGAGACTATCTCCACCTTGAAAACCGCAAAATGCAGAAATATGCCTTTCAAAAACTAATTCAATTCTCACAGGGAAACACTGTGCTGGATGCTCCTACGTCTAATGCAGATGGGTTTGTTTCGAAAGATACATGTGTGTTTTCACGTTGCTGGACAGACCTAGGTAGAACAAAATTGGCCTTTCTCCACCTTGAGTATTCTGGTTGACAGCACGTCTTCCTTTCCAAAACTACGTGAAATCACACAGGGAAACAATGTGCTCCTTGGTTCTGCTTCTAACACACATGATTTTCTTTGGAGACATACATGTGGTTCTTCAACTGAGATGAAAAGGTCTATTTGGAACAAACAGAGTTTATCACTGACTTGAAATACGTAATTTGCAGGCAGTGTCCTTTGAAAAACGAACTCAGTTCTCACAGCGTGCCTATGTTCTAAATTTTCCTGCTTCTAGCCCAAATGGGTTTCTTTGGAGAGATACAGCTGTTTAGTTCACTCAGCTGCATAGGCCTACTTGGATCAAAGAGAGTCTATATAACCTGAAAACAATCTAAGTTTTAGAAAGTATCCTTTCAAAACAGAACTCATTTCTCACATCGAAGCATCATGCTCGGTTCCCCTCCTACTTATACAAATGGTATTCTTTTGTGAGATACATGTGTATCCTCAACTCAGCTGAAAAGGCCTATTTGGAACAACTTAGCCTATCTCCACATGGAGAATCCTACGTGGTGGATGTATTCCTTTCAAAATCGAACACATTTCTCACATGGAAACAATGTGTTGAGGCTGAAGTTCATAATATTGATGGTTTCTTTGGAGAAATACATGTGTTTCTTCAACCGAGCTGAATATTCCCATTTAGATGTAAGAGAGCCTAACACCATCTTGAAAAATCTCCTTTCCAGGAAGTATTACTTTCCAAAACTTTCTCCATTCTCACAGGGACGCCATGGGCTACATGCTCCTGTTTCTAATACAGATGGGTTTGTTTCGAGAGATACATGTGTTTCTTCAAGTTACTGGACAGGCCTTTTTCGAACAACATGAGCCTTTCTCCACCTTGAAAACTATGATTGTCAGGAAGAATTCCTTTCATTAACTATCTCCATGCTCACCAAGAAGCAATGTGCTCGAAGTTCCTGCTTCTAACACGGAAGGTTTTCTTTGGAGAGATCCACGTGTTTGCTCAACTCAGCAGAACAGGTGTATTTAGAACAAAGAGAGCCAATGTCCACCTTGAAAAAGGTCAGATTCAGGACTTCTTTCTTTCAAAAACCAACTCAATTCTCAAAGGGGAGCAATGTGCAAGATCCTCCTCCGTTTTGCCCAGATGATGTTCTTCTGAGAGACACGTGTTTGTTCACTCAGCTCGATAGATCTATTTGCAAAAAAGGGAGCCTGTCTCCACCTTGAAAACCCTGAGGTGCAGGAAGTGGTCGTCTCAAAATCTCACTCTGTTTTCCCAGGGAAACCATGTGCTAGCAGGTGCACCTTCTCTCATAGATGGTTCTCTTGGAGACAGAAATGTGGTTCTTCAACGCAGCTGAATAGGCCTATTTGGCACAACGAGATTGTCTTTCGACATTGAAGACCTAAGTAACTGGAGGTATTGGGTTTAAAAACTCACTCAGTCTGAGAGGGAAACAATGTGCTAGATACTCCAGCTTCTAACCTAGATGGTTTTCTTTGCAGAGATGCGTGATTCTTTTCAAAAAAGCAGAATGGGTGTATAGGGAACAAAGAGAACCTATCCCCATCTTGAAAACTCTGAATGGCAGGACGTATTTCTCTCAAAAGGTAACTCAGCTCTCGGCAGGAGACAATGTGATAGATGCTCCTCCTTCTTACCCAGATGGTCTTCTTTCAAGAGACACATGCATCTCTTCAACTGAGCTGAAGAAGCCTATTTGGCAGAAAGGGAGCCTATCTCCACCTAGAAAAACCTTTTTTGCCCTTAGTATTCATTTTAAAAAGAAAATCATTTCTCAGAGGGCAACAGTATGCTTGAACATCCTGCTTCTAAAATACATGGTTTTCTTCTTAGTGATATATGTGTTTCTTCAAATCAGCTGAATAGGCCTATTTGGAACAAAGGGAGCCTATGTCCACCTTGAAAAACATAACCTGTAGGCAGTGTTCCTCTCAAAAACTAACTCATGTTTCTCTGGGAAAGAATGTGTTAGATGCTCCTGCTTTGGACACTAACGGTTTTCTTTTGAGAGGTACATGTGTTTCTTCAACTCAGCTGAATAGGACGATTTAGAACAAAGAGTGGCTATATCCACCTTGAAAAATCTAAGTTGCAGGAAGTATTCCTTTCAAAATCTAATGCATTTCTCTCAGGGGAACAATGTGCTAGATGGGGACGTTTGTAACCTAGGTGGTTTTTCTGTAGAGATACATGTGTTGATTCAACTCACCTTAAAGGGCCTATTTGGAACATGGAGAGCCTATCTCCACCTGGAAAAACCTAAGTTCCAGGAAGTATTTCTTCCCAAAACGAACTCAGTTCTCACAGGGAGGCAATGTGCTTGATGCTCCTTGTTCTAACACAGATAGTTTTCCTTTGAGACATACCTGTGTTTCCTCATCTTAACTGGATAGGACTATTTGGGAAATAATGAGCTTTTCTCAGGTTGAAAACTCTGATGGGAAGTATGTATGGCATTCAAAATAAAATTCAAGCCTCACAGTGAAATAATGCCCTAGATGTTTAATCTTTTATCATAGATGGATTTCTAGGGAGACATATATTTCTTTTTCCCACTCGGCTAAATAGGACCGTTTGGAACAGCGGAGCCAAATCTGCACCTTGAGAAATCTATGGTGCAGATAGTGTTCCTTTCATAAACTAACTCAGTTCTCACAGGGAAGCAATGTGCTCGATAGTTCTGCTTCTGACACAAATGGTTTCATTTTGAGATATGCATGTATTTCTTCCACTCAGTTGAAAAGGACGATTTGGTAGAATAATAGCCTGTCTAAACCTTGACAATCTTATGTTGCAGGAGGTATTATTTCCAAAAACCACCTCAGTTCTCACAGGGAAAGAATGTGATAGACGTTCCTGCCTGTGAAACTACCTGTTTTCCTTTGACAAATACTTGTGTTTCTTCAAGTCAGCTGACAAGACTTACTTGGAAAAAACATAGCCTATCCCAACTTTGAAAAACGAAGCTGCAGGAAATACTACCTCCGAAAACTGACTCAGTTCTCACAGGTAAACACTCTTGTAAATGTTCCTCCTTCGAGCACAAATGGCTTTCCTTCGAGAGATACATGTGTTTATTCAACTCAGCTTCACCGTCCTATTTCGAAGAAAGAGAGCCTACTCCACATGGAAAACCTAAGATGCAGAAAGTATTTCTTTCAAAAACTAATTCAAATCTTACAGGAAAACAATGTGCTAGCTGCTCCTGGTCCTAACACAGAGAGTTTTCTTTTGAGAGATACGTGTGCTTCTCCAACTTAGCTTGATAGGCCTGTTTGGAACAAAGTGAGCTTTTCTCCAACTTCAAAACTCTGATTGGAAGTACGTAATCCTTCAAAAGCTAAATCTATTCTCATGGGGAAATGATGTCCCAGATGTTGAAGCATGTAACATACATGGTTTTCTTTGGAGAGATATATGCGTTTGTTCCACTTGGCTAAATAGGCCTACTTGGAACAAACAAAACCAATATACACCTAGAAAAACCCAAGTTGTAGGACGTATTCTTTCAACAACTTGCTCAATTCTCACAGGGAAACAATGTGCTAGATTCTCCTGCTTCTAACACAGATGGTATTCTTTCAAGGGATCCGTGGGTTCCTTCAAGCCTGCTTTACAGGACTGTTCGGAATAAAGAGAGGCCATATCCACATTGCAAAACCTATACTGCAGGATGTATTCCTACCAAAAACTAATGCATTTCTCACAGGGAAACAAGGTGCTAGAGGCCCCTGTTTCTAACACTGAGGGTTTTCTTTCAAGAGCACATGTGTTCCTTCAAGTCAGCTGAATAGGTCTATTTTGAAAGAAGAGAGACTTTCTTCTTGTGGAATAAAAGAATTTCCAGAAAGTACTCCTTTCAACAGCTAACTCTATTCTCAGAGGGAAACAATGTCTTAGATGCTGCTGCTTCTTCCACACATGGATTACTCTTGTGACATTCTGTGTTTCTTCAATTTAGCTGAATCAGCCGATATGGAACAAATGGAGTCAACCACCACGTTGAAAAACCAAAGTTGCAGGAAGTATTCCTATCAAAGTCAACTCAATCCTTCCAGGGAAAGAATGTGCAAGATGCTCCTGTTCCTAACATAAGTGGTTTTCTCTTGAGAGATACATGTGTTTCTTCAAGTTAGCTTGATAGGCCGATTTGGAACAAAATAAGCCTTTCTCCACCTTGAAAACTGTGATTGGTGGGATGTATTCCTTTCTGAAACTAACCCGCTAGTTAAAGGAAACAATGTGCTAGATGCTACTATATCTAACAGAGAATTTTCTTTTACAATATAAATGTGTTCCTTCAACTCTGCTGAATAACCTCTTGGGAACAAAGAGAGCCTCTCACCATCTTGAAAATCATACCTTGCAGGAAGTATTCCTTTCCAAAACTAACTCAATTCTCGGAGTGAAACAAAGTGCTAGATGCTCCTTGTTCGTTCAAAGATTGTTTTCTTTCGAGAAATACATGGATTTCTTCAACTCAACTGAATAGACCTCTTTGGAACACAGAGAGACTATCTCCACCTTGATAACCACAAAATGCAGAAATATGCCTTTCAAAAACTAATTCAATTCTCACAGGGAAACACTGTGCTGGATGCTCCTACGTCTAATGGAGATGGGTTTGTTTCGAAAGATACATGTGTGTTTTCACGTTGCTGGACAGACCTAGGTAGAACAAAATTTGCCTTTCTCCACCTTGAGTATTCTGGTTGACAGCACGTCTTCCTTTCCAAAACTACGTGAAATCACACAGGGAAACAATGTGCTCCTTGGTTCTGCTTCTAACACACATGATTTTCTTTGGAGACATACATGTGGTTCTTCAACTGAGATGAAAAGGTCTATTTGGAACAAACAGAGTTTATCACTGACTTGAAATACGTAATTTGCAGGCAGTGTCCTTTGAAAAACGAACTCAGTTCTCACAGCGTGCCTATGTTCTAAATTTTCCTGCTTCTAGCCCAAATGGGTTTCTTTGGAGAGATACAGCTGTTTAGTTCACTCAGCTGCATAGGCCTACTTGGATCAAAGAGAGTCTATATAACCTGAAAACAATCTAAGTTTTAGAAAGTATCCTTTCAAAACAGAACTCATTTCTCACATCGAAGCATCATGCTCGGTTCCCCTCCTACTTATACAAATGGTATTCTTTTGTGAGATACATGTGTATCCTCAACTCAGCTGAAAAGGCCTATTTGAAACAACTTAGCCTACCTCCACATGGAGAATCCTACGTGGTGGATGTATTCCTTTCAAAATCGAACACATTTCTCACATGGAAACAATGTGTTGAGGCTGAAGTTCATAATATTGATGGTTTCTTTGGAGAAATACATGTGTTTCTTCAACCGAGCTGAATATTCCCATTTAGATGTAAGAGAGCCTAACACCATCTTGAAAAATCTCCTTTCCAGGAAGTATTACTTTCCAAAACTTTCTCCATTCTCACAGGGACGCCATGGGCTACATGCTCCTGTTTCTAATACAGATGGGTTTGTTTCGAGAGATACATGTGTTTCTTCAAGTTACTGGACAGGCCTTTTTGGAACAACATGAGCCTTTCTCCACCGTGAAAACTATGATTGTCAGGAAGAATTCCTTTCATTAACTATCTCCATGCTCACCAAGAAGCAATGTGCTCGAAGTTCCTGCTTCTAACACGGAAGGTTTTCTTTGGAGAGATCCGCGTGTTTGCTCAACTCAGCAGAACAGGTGTATTTAGAACAAAGAGAGCCAATGTCCACCTTGAAAAAGGTCAGATTCAGGACTTCTTTCTTTCAAAAACCAACTCAATTCTCAAAGGGGAGCAATGTGCAAGATCCTCCTCCGTTTTGCCCAGATGATGTTCTTCTGAGAGACACGTGTTTGTTCACTCAGCTCGATAGATCTATTTGCAAAAAAGGGAGCCTGTCTCCACCTTGAAAACCCTGAGTTGCAGGAAGTTGTCGTCTCAAAATCTCACTCTGTTCTCCCAGGGAAACCATGTGCTAGCAGGTGCACCTTCTCTCATAGATGGTTCTCTTGGAGACAGAAATGTGGTTCTTCAACGCAGCTGAATAGGCCTATTTGGCACAACGAGATTGTCTTTCGACATTGAAGACCTAAGTAACTGGAGGTATTGGGTTTAAAAACTCACTCAGTCTGAGAGGGAAACAATGTGCTAGATACTCCAGCTTCTAACCTAGATGGTTTTCTTTGCAGAGATGCGTGATTCTTTTCAAATCAGCAGAATGGGTGTATAGGGAACAAAGAGAACCTATCCCCATCTTGAAAACTCTGAATGGCAGGACGTATTTCTCTCAAAAGGTAACTCAGCTCTCGGCAGGAGACAATGTGATAGATGCTCCTCCTTCTTACCCAGATGGTCTTCTTTCAAGAGACACATGCATCTCTTCAACTGAGCTGAAGAAGCCTATTTGGCAGAAAGGGAGCCTATCTCCACCTAGAAAAACCTTTTTTGCCCTTAGTATTCATTGTAAAAAGAAAATCATTTCTCAGAGGGCAACAGTATGCTTGAACATCCTGCTTCTAAAATACATGGTTTTCTTCTTAGTGATATATGTGTTTCTTCAAATCAGCTGAATAGGCCTATTTGGAACAAAGGGAGCCTATGTCCACCTTGAAAAACATAACGTGTAGGCCGTGTTCCTCTCAAAAACTAACTCATGTTTCTCTGGGAAAGAATGTGTTACATGCTCCTGCTTTGGACACTAACGGTTTTCTTTTGAGAGGTACATGTGTTTCTTCAACTCAGCTGAATAGGACGATTTAGAACAAAGAGTGGCTATATCCACCTTGAAAAATCTACGTTGCAGGAAGTATTCCTTTCAAAATCTAATGCATTTCTCTCAGGGGAACAATGTGCTAGATGGGGACGTTTGTAACCTAGGTGGTTTTTCTGTAGAGATACATGTGTTGATTCAACTCACCTTAAAGGGCCTATTTGGAACATGGAGAGCCTATCTCCACCTGGAAAAACCTAAGCTCCAGGAAGTATTTCTTCCCAAAACGAACTCAGTTCTCACAGGGAGGTAATGTGCTTGATGCTCCTTGTTCTAACACAGGTAGTTTTCCTTTGAGACATACCTGTGTTTCCTCATCTTAGCTGGATAGGACTATTCGGGAAAAAATGAGCTTTTCTCCAGTTGAAAACTCTGATGGGAAGTATGTATGGCATTCAAAATAAAATTCAAGCCTCACAGTGAAATAATGCCCTAGATGTTGAATCTTTTATTATAGATGGATTTCTAGGGAGACATATATTTCTTTTTCCCACTCGGCTAAATAGGACCGTTTGGAACAGCGGAGCCAAATCTGCACCTTGAGAAATCTATGGTGCAGATAGTATTCCTTTCATAAACTAACTCAGTTCTCAAAGGGAAGCAATGTGCTCGATAGTTCTGCTTCTGACACAAATGGTTTCATTTTGAGATATGCATGTATTTCTTCCACTCAGTTGAAAAGGACGATTTGGTAGAATAATAGCCTGTCTAAACCTTGACAATCTTATGTTGCAGGAGGTATTTTTTTCAAAAACCACCTCAGTTCTCACAGGGAAACAATGTGATAGACGTTCCTGCCTGTGACACTACCTGTTTTCCTTTGACAAATACTTGTGTTTCTTCAAGTCAGCTGACAAGACTTACTTGGAAAAAACATAGCCTATCCCAACTTTGAAAAACGAAGCTGCAGGAAATACTACCTCCGAAAACTGACTCAGTTCTCACAGGTAAACACTCTTGTAAATGTTCCTCCTTCGAGCACAAATGGCTTTCCTTCGAGAGATACATGTGTTTATTCAACTCAGCTTCACCGTCCTATTTCGAAGAAAGAGAGCCTACTCCACATGGAAAACCTCAGATGCAGAAAGTATTTCTTTCAAAAACTAATTCAAATCTTACAGGAAAACAATGTGCTAGCTGCTCCTGGTCCTAACACATAGAGTTTTCTTTTGAGAGATACGTGTGCTTCTCCAACTTAGCTTCATAGGCCTGTTTGGAACAAAGTGAGCTTTTCTCCAACTTCAAAACTCTGATTGGAAGTACGTAATCCTTCAAAAGCTAAATCTATTCTCATGGGGAAATGATGTCCCAGATGTTGAAGCATGTAACTTACATGGTTTTCTTTGGAGAGATATATGCGTTTGTTCCACTTGGCTAAATAGGCCTACTTGGAACAAACAAAACCAATATACACCTAGAAAAACCCAAGTTGTAGGACGTATTCTTTCAACAACTTGCTCAATTCTCACAGGGAAACAATGTGCTAGATTCTCCTGCTTCTAACACAGATGGTATTCTTTCAAGGGATCCGTGGGTTCCTTCACGCCTGCTGAACAGGACTGTTCGGAATAAAGAGAGGCCATATCCACATTGCAAAACCTATACTGCAGGATGTATTCCTACCAAAAACTAATGCATTTCTCACAGGGAAACAAGGTGCTAGAGGCCCCTGTTTCTAACACTGAGGGTTTTCTTTCAAGAGCACATGTGTTCCTTCAAGTCAGCTGAATAGGTCTATTTTGAAAGAAGAGAGGCTTTCTTCTTGTGGAATAAAAGAATTTCCAGAAAGTACTCCTTTCAACAGCTAACTCTATTCTCAGAGGGAAACAATGTCTTAGATGCTGCTGCTTCTTCCACACATGGATTACTCTTGTGACATTCTGTGTTTCTTCAATTTAGCTGAATCAGCCGATATGGAACAAATGGAGTCAACCACCACGTTGAAAAACCAAAGTTGCAGGAAGTATTCCTATCAAAGTCAACTCAATCCTTCCAGGGAAAGAATGTGCAAGATGCTCCTGTTCCTAACATAAGTGGTTTTCTCTTGAGAGATACATGTGTTTCTTCAAGTTAGCTTGATAGGCCGATTTGGAACAAAATAAGCCTTTCTCCACCTTGAAAACTCTGATTGGCGGGACGTATTCCTTTCTGAAACTAACCCACTAGTTAAAGGAAACAATGTGCTAGATGCTACGACATCTAACAGAGAATTTTCTTTTACAATATAAATGTGTTCCTTCAACTCTGCTGAATAACCTCTTGGGAACAAAGAGAGCCTCTCACCATCTTGAAAATCATACCTTGCAGGAAGTATTCCTTTCCAAAACTAACTCAATTCTCGGAGTGAAACAAAGTGCTAGATGCTCCTTGTTCGTTCAAAGATTGTTTTCTTTCGAGAAATACATGTATTTCTTCAAATCAACTGAATAGACCTCTTTGGAACACAGAGAGACTATCTCCACCTTGAAAACTGCAAAATGCAGAAATATGCCTTTCAAAAACTAATTCAATTCTCACAGGGAAACACTGTGCTGGATGCTCCTACGTCTAATGCAGATGGGTTTGTTTCGAAAGATACATGTGTGTTTTCACGTTGCTGGACAGACCTAGGTAGAACAAAATTTGCCTTTCTCCACCGTGAGTATTCTGGTTGACAGCACGTCTTCCTTTCCAAAACTACGTGAAATCACACAGGGAAACAATGTGCTCCTTGGTTCTGCTTCTAACACACATGATTTTCTTTGGAGACATACATGTGGTTGTTCAACTGAGATGAAAAGGTCTATTTGAGAACAAACAGAGTTTATCACTGACTTGAAATACGTAATTTGCAGGCAGTGTCCTTTGAAAAACGAACTCAGTTCTCACAGCGTGCCTATGTTCTAAATTTTCCTGCTTCTAGCCCAAATGGGTTTCTTTGGAGAGATACAGCTGTTTAGTTCACTCAGCTGCATAGGCCTACTTGGATCCAAGAGAGTCTATATAACCTGAAAACAATCTAAGTTTTAGAAAGTATCCTTTCAAAACAGAACTCATTTCTCACATCGAAGCATCATGCTCGGTTCCCGTCCTACTTATACAAATGGTATTCTTTTGTGAGATACATGTGTATCCTCAACTCAGCTGAAAAGGCCTATTTGGAACAACTTAGCCTATCTCCACATGGAGAATCCTACGTGGTGGATGTATTCCTTTCAAAATCGAACACATTTCTCACATGGAAACAATGTGTTGAGGCTGAACTTCATAATATTGATGGTTTCTTTGGAGAAATACATGTGTTTCTTCAACCGAGCTGAATATTCCCATTTAGATGTAAGAGAGCCTAACACCATCTTGAAAAATCTCCTTTCCAGGAAGTATTACTTTCCAAAACTTTCTCCATTCTCACAGGGACGCCATGGGCTACATGCTCCTGTTTCTAATACAGATGGGTTTGTTTCGAGAGATACATGTGTTTCTTCAAGTTACTGGACAGGCCTTTTTCGAACAACATGAGCCTTTCTCCACCTTGAAAACTATGATTCTCAGGAAGAATTCCTTTCATTAACTATCTCCATGCTCACCAAGAAGCAATGTGCTCGAAGTTCCTGCTTCTAACACGGAAGGTTTTCTTTGGAGAGATCCGCGTGTTTGCTCAACTCAGCAGAACAGGTGTATTTAGAACAAAGAGAGCCAATGTCCACCTTGAAAAAGGTCAGATTCAGGACTTCTTTCTTTCAAAAACCAACTCAATTCTCAAAGGGGAGCAATGTGCAAGATCCTCCTCCGTTTTGCCCAGATGATGTTCTTCTGAGAGACACGTGTTTGTTCACTCAGCTCGATAGATCTATTTGCAAAAAAGGGAGCCTGTCTCCACCTTGAAAACCCTAAGTTGCAGGAAGTGGTCGTCTCAAAATCTCACTCTGTTCTCCCAGGGAAACCATGTGCTAGCAGGTGCACCTTCTCTCATAGATGGTTCTCTTGGAGACAGAAATGTGGTTCTTCAACGCAGCTGAATAGGCCTATTTGGCACAACGAGATTGTCTTTTGACATTGAAGACCTAAGTAACTGGAGGTATTGGGTTTAAAAACTCACTCAGTCTGAGAGGGAAACAATGTGCTAGATACTCCAGCTTCTAACCTAGATGGTTTTCTTTGCAGAGATGCGTGATTCTTTTCAAAAAACAGAATGGGTGTATAGGGAACAAAGAGAACCTATCCCCATCTTGAAAACTCTGAATGGCAGGACGTATTTCTCTCAAAAGGTAACTCAGCTCTCGGCAGGAGACAATGTGATAGATGCTCCTCCTTCTTACCCAGATGGTCTTCTTTCAAGAGACACATGCATCTCTTCAACTGAGCTGAAGAAGCCTATTTGGCAGAAAGGGAGCCTATCTCCACCTAGAAAAACCTTTTTTGCCCTTAGTATTCATTTTAAAAACAAAATCATTTCTCAGAGGGCAACAGTATGCTTGAACATCCTGCTTCTAAAATACATGGTTTTCTTCTTAGTGATATATGTGTTTCTTCAAATCAGCTGAATAGGCCTATTTGGAACAAAGGGAGCCTATGTCCACCTTGAAAAACATAACCTGTAGGCAGTGTTCCTCTCAAAAACTAACTCATGTTTCTCTGGGAAAGAATGTGTTAGATGCTCCTGCTTTGGACACTAACGGTTTTCTTTTGAGAGGTACATGTGTTTCTTCAACTCAGCTGAATAGGACGATTTAGAACAAAGAGTGGCTATATCCACCTTGAAAAATCTAAGTTGCAGGAAGTATTCCTTTCAAAATCTAATGCATTTCTCTCAGGGGAACAATGTGCTAGATGGGGACGTTTGTAACCTAGGTGGTTTTTCTGTAGAGATACATGTGTTGATTCAACTCACCTTAAAGGGCCTATTTGGAACATGGAGAGCCTATCTCCACCTGGAAAAACCTAAGTTCCAGGAAGTATTTCTTCCCAAAACGAACTCAGTTCTCACAGGGAGGCAATGTGCTTGATGCTCCTTGTTCTAACACAGATAGTTTTCCTTTGAGACATACCTGTGTTTCCTCATCTTAGCTGGATAGGACTATTCGGGAAAAAATGAGCTTTTCTCCAGTTGAAAACTCTGATGGGAAGTATGTATGGCATTCAAAATAAAATTCAAGCCTCACAGTGAAATAATGCCCTAGATGTTGAATCTTTCATCATAGATGGATTTCTAGGGAGACATATATTTCTTTTTCCCACTCGGCTAAATAGGACCGTTTGGAACAGCGGAGCCAAATCTGCACCTTGAGAAATCTATGGTGCAGATAGTATTCCTTTCATAAACTAACTCAGTTCTCACAGGGAAGCAATGTGCTCGATAGTTCTGCTTCTGACACAAATGGTTTCATTTTGAGATATGCATGTATTTCTTCCACTCAGTTGAAAAGGACGATTTGGTAGAATAATAGCCTGTCTAAACCTTGACAATCTTATGTTGCAGGAGGTATTTTTTTCAAAAACCACCTCAGTTCTCACAGGGAAACAATGTGATAGACGTTCCTGCCTGTGACACTACCTGTTTTCCTTTGACAAATACTTGTGTTTCTTCAAGTCAGCTGACAAGACTTACTTGGAAAAAATATAGCCTATCCCAACTTTGAAAAACGAAGCTGCAGGAAATACTACCTCCGAAAACTGACTCAGTTCTCACAGGTAAACACTCTTGTAAATGTTCCTCCTTCGAGCACAAATGGCTTTCCTTCGAGAGATACATGTGTTTATTCAACTCAGCTTCACCGTCCTATTTCGAAGAAAGGGAGCCTACTCCACATGGAAAACCTCAGATGCAGAAAGTATTTCTTTCAAAAACTAATTCAAATCTTACAGGAAAACAATGTGCTAGCTGCTCCTGGTCCTAACACAGAGAGTTTTCTTTTGAGAGATACGTGTGCTTCTCCAACTTAGCTTCATAGGCCTGTTTGGAACAAAGTGAGCTTTTCTCCAACTTCAAAACTCTGATTGGAAGTACGTAATCCTTCAAAAGCTAAATCTATTCTCATGGGGAAATGATGTCCCAGATGTTGAAGCATGTAACTTACATGGTTTTCTTTGGAGAGATATATGCGTTTGTTCCACTTGGCTAAATAGGCCTACTTGGAACAAACAAAACCAATATACACCTAGAAAAACCCAAGTTGTAGGACGTATTCTTTCAACAACTTGCTCAATTCTCACAGGGAAACAATGTGCTAGATTCTCCTGCTTCTAACACAGATGGTATTCTTTCAAGGGATCCGTGGGTTCCTTCACGCCTGCTGAACAGGACTGTTCGGAATAAAGAGAGGCCATATCCACATTGCAAAACCTATACTGCAGGATGTATTCCTACCAAAAACTAATGCATTTCTCACAGGTTAACAAGGTGCTAGAGGCCCCTGTTTCTAACACTGAGGGTTTTCTTTCAAGAGCACATGTGTTCCTTCAAGTCAGCTGAATAGGTCTATTTTGAAAGAAGAGAGGCTTTCTTCTTGTGGAATAAAAGAATTTCCAGAAAGTACTCCTTTCAACAGCTAACTCTATTCTCAGAGGGAAACAATGTCTTAGATGCTGCTGCTTCTTCCACACATGGATTACTCTTGTGACATTCTGTGTTTCTTCAATTTAGCTGAATCAGCCGATATGGAACAAATGGAGTCAACCACCACGTTGAAAAACCAAAGTTGCAGGAAGTATTCCTATCAAAGTCAACTCAATCCTTCCAGGGAAAGAATGTGCAAGATGCTCCTGTTCCTAACATAAGTGGTTTTCTCTTGAGAGATACATGTGTTTCTTCAAGTTAGCTTGATAGGCCGATTTGGAACAAAATAAGCCTTTCTCCACCTTGAAAACTCTGATTGGCGGGACGTATTCCTTTCTGAAACTAACCCACTAGTTAAAGGAAACAATGTGCTAGATGCTACGACATCTAACAGAGAATTTTCTTTTACAATATAAATGTGTTCCTTCAACTCTGCTGAATAACCTCTTGGGAACAAAGAGAGCCTCTCACCATCTTGAAAATCATACCTTGCAGGAAGTATTCCTTTCCAAAACTAACTCAATTCTCGGAGTGAAACAAAGTGCTAGATGCTCCTTGTTCGTTCAAAGATTGTTTTCTTTCGAGAAATACATGTATTTCTTCAACTCAACTGAATAGACCTCTTTGGAACACAGAGAGACTATCTCCACCTTGAAAACCGCAAAATGCAGAAATATGCCTTTCAAAAACTAATTCAATTCTCACAGGGAAACACTGTGCTGGATGATCCTACGTCTAATGCAGATGGGTTTGTTTCGAAAGATACATGTGTGTTTTCACGTTGCTGGACAGACCTAGGTAGAACAAAATTTGCCTTTCTCCACCGTGAGTATTCTGGTTGACAGCACGTCTTCCTTTCCAAAACTACGTGAAATCACACAGGGAAACAATGTGCTCCTTGGTTCTGCTTCTAACACACATGATTTTCTTTGGAGACATACATGTGGTTGTTCAACTGAGATGAAAAGGTCTATTTGGAACAAACAGAGTTTATCACTGACTTGAAATACGTAATTTGCAGGCAGTGTCCTTTGAAAAACGAACTCAGTTCTCACAGCGTGCCTATGTTCTAAATTTTCCTGCTTCTAGCCCAAATGGGTTTCTTTGGAGAGATACAGCTGTTTAGTTCACTCAGCTGCATAGGCCTACTTGGATCCAAGAGAGTCTATATAACCTGAAAACAATCTAAGTTTTAGAAAGTATCCTTTCAAAACAGAACTCATTTCTCACATCGAAGCATCATGCTCGGTTCCCGTCCTACTTATACAAATGGTATTCTTTTGTGAGATACATGTGTATCCTCAACTCAGCTGAAAAGGCCTATTTGGAACAACTTAGCCTATCTCCACATGGAGAATCCTACGTGGTGGATGTATTCCTTTCAAAATCGAACACATTTCTCACATGGAAACAATGTGTTGAGGCTGAACTTCATAATATTGATGGTTTCTTTGGAGAAATACATGTGTTTCTTCAACCGAGCTGAATATTCCCATTTAGATGTAAGAGAGCCTAACACCATCTTGAAAAATCTCCTTTCCAGGAAGTATTACTTTCCAAAACTTTCTCCATTCTCACAGGGACGCCATGGGCTACATGCTCCTGTTTCTAATACAGATGGGTTTGTTTCGAGAGATACATGTGTTTCTTCAAGTTACTGGACAGGCCTTTTTGGAACAACATGAGCCTTTCTCCACCTTGAAAACTATGATTGTCAGGAAGAATTCCTTTCATTAACTATCTCCATGCTCACCAAGAAGCAATGTGCTCGAAGTTCCTGCTTCTAACACGGAAGGTTTTCTTTGGAGAGATCCGCGTGTTTGCTCAACTCAGCAGAACAGGTGTATTTAGAACAAAGAGAGCCAATGTCCACCTTGAAAAAGGTCAGATTCAGGACTTCTTTCTTTCAAAAACCAACTCAATTCTCAAAGGGGAGCAATGTGCAAGATCCTCCTCCGTTTTGCCCAGATGATGTTCTTCTGAGAGACACGTGTTTGTTCACTCAGCTCGATAGATCTATTTGCAAAAAAGGGAGCCTGTCTCCACCTTGAAAACCCTAAGTTGCAGGAAGTGGTCGTCTCAAAATCTCACTCTGTTCTCCCAGGGAAACCATGTGCTAGCAGGTGCACCTTCTCTCATAGATGGTTCTCTTGGAGACAGAAATGTGGTTCTTCAACGCAGCTGAATAGGCCTATTTGGCACAACGAGATTGTCTTTCGACATTGAAGACCTAAGTAACTGGAGGTATTGGGTTTAAAAACTCACTCAGTCTGAGAGGGAAACAATGTGCTAGATACTCCAGCTTCTAACCTAGATGGTTTTCTTTGCAGAGATGCGTGATTCTTTTCAAAAAAGCAGAATGGGTGTATAGGGAACAAAGAGAACCTATCCCCATCTTGAAAACTCTGAATGGCAGGACGTATTTCTCTCAAAAGGTAACTCAGCTCTCGGCAGGAGACAATGTGATAGATGCTCCTCCTTCTTACCCAGATGGTCTTCTTTCAAGAGACACATGCATCTCTTCAACTGAGCTGAAGAAGCCTATTTGGCAGAAAGGGAGCCTATCTCCACCTAGAAAAACCTTTTTTGCCCTTAGTATTCATTGTAAAAAGAAAATCATTTCTCAGAGGGCAACAGTATGCTTGAACATCCTGCTTCTAAAATACATGGTTTTCTTCTTCGTGATATATGTGTTTCTTCAAATCAGCTGAATAGGCCTATTTGGAACAAAGGGAGCCTATGTCCACCTTGAAAAACATAACGTGTAGGCCGTGTTCCTCTCAAAAACTAACTCATGTTTCTCTGGGAAAGAATGTGTTACATGCTCCTGCTTTGGACACTAACGGTTTTCTTTTGAGAGGTACATGTGTTTCTTCAACTCAGCTGAATAGGACGATTTAGAACAAAGAGTGGCTATATCCACCTTGAAAAATCTACGTTGCAGGAAGTATTCCTTTCAAAATCTAATGCATTTCTCTCAGGGGAACAATGTGCTAGATGGGGACGTTTGTAACCTAGGTGGTTTTTCTGTAGAGATACATGTGTTGATTCAACTCACCTTAAAGGGCCTATTTGGAACATGGAGAGCCTATCTCCACCTGGAAAAACCTAAGCTCCAGGAAGTATTTCTTCCCAAAACGAACTCAGTTCTCACAGGGAGGTAATGTGCTTGATGCTCCTTGTTCTAACACAGGTAGTTTTCCTTTGAGACATACCTGTGTTTCCTCATCTTAGCTGGATAGGACTATTCAGGAAAAAATGAGCTTTTCTCCAGTTGAAAACTCTGATGGGAAGTATGTATGGCATTCAAAATAAAATTCAAGCCTCACAGTGAAATAATGCCCTAGATGTTGAATCTTTCATCATAGATGGATTTCTAGGGAGACATATATTTCTTTTTCCCACTCGGCTAAATAGGACCGTTTGGAACAGCGGAGCCAAATCTGCACCTTGAGAAATCTATGGTGCAGATAGTATTCCTTTCATAAACTAACTCAGTTCTCAAAGGGAAGCAATGTGCTCGATAGTTCTGCTTCTGACACAAATGGTTTCATTTTGAGATATGCATGTATTTCTTCCACTCAGTTGAAAAGGACGATTTGGTAGAATAATAGCCTGTCTAAACCTTGACAATCTTATGTTGCAGGAGGTATTTTTTTCAAAAACCACCTCAGTTCTCACAGGGAAACAATGTGATAGACGTTCCTGCCTGTGACACTACCTGTTTTCCTTTGACAAATACTTGTGTTTCTTCAAGTCAGCTGACAAGACTTACTTGGAAAAAACATAGCCTATCCCAACTTTGAAAAACGAAGCTGCAGGAAATACTACCTCCGAAAACTGACTCAGTTCTCACAGGTAAACACTCTTGTAAATGTTCCTCCTTCGAGCACAAATGGCTTTCCTTCGAGAGATACATGTGTTTATTCAACTCAGCTTCACCGTCCTATTTCGAAGAAAGAGAGCCTACTCCACATGGAAAACCTCAGATGCAGAAAGTATTTCTTTCAAAAACTAATTCAAATCTTACAGGAAAACAATGTGCTAGCTGCTCCTGGTCCTAACACATAGAGTTTTCTTTTGAGAGATACGTGTGCTTCTCCAACTTAGCTTCATAGGCCTGTTTGGAACAAAGTGAGCTTTTCTCCAACTTCAAAACTCTGATTGGAAGTACGTAATCCTTCAAAAGCTAAATCTATTCTCATGGGGAAATGATGTCCCAGATGTTGAAGCATGTAACTTACATGGTTTTCTTTGGAGAGATATATGCGTTTGTTCCACTTGGCTAAATAGGCCTACTTGGAACAAACAAAACCAATATACACCTAGAAAAACCCAAGTTGTAGGACGTATTCTTTCAACAACTTGCTCAATTCTCACAGGGAAACAATGTGCTAGATTCTCCTGCTTCTAACACAGATGGTATTCTTTCAAGGGATCCGTGGGTTCCTTCACGCCTGCTGAACAGGACTGTTCGGAATAAAGAGAGGCCATATCCACATTGCAAAACCTATACTGCAGGATGTATTCCTACCAAAAACTAATGCATTTCTCACAGGGAAACAAGGTGCTAGAGGCCCCTGTTTCTAACACTGAGGGTTTTCTTTCAAGAGCACATGTGTTCCTTCAAGTCAGCTGAATAGGTCTATTTTGAAAGAAGAGAGGCTTTCTTCTTGTGGAATAAAAGAATTTCCAGAAAGTACTCCTTTCAACAGCTAACTCTATTCTCAGAGGGAAACAATGTCTTAGATGCTGCTGCTTCTTCCACACATGGATTACTCTTGTGACATTCTGTGTTTCTTCAATTTAGCTGAATCAGCCGATATGGAACAAATGGAGTCAACCACCACGTTGAAAAACCAAAGTTGCAGGAAGTATTCCTATCAAAGTCAACTCAATCCTTCCAGGGAAAGAATGTGCAAGATGCTCCTGTTCCTAACATAAGTGGTTTTCTCTTGAGAGATACATGTGTTTCTTCAAGTTAGCTTGATAGGCCGATTTGGAACAAAATAAGCCTTTCTCCACCTTGAAAACTCTGATTGGCGGGACGTATTCCTTTCTGAAACTAACCCGCTAGTTAAAGGAAACAATGTGCTAGATGCTACGACATCTAACAGAGAATTTTCTTTTACAATATAAATGTGTTCCTTCAACTCTGCTGAATAACCTCTTGGGAACAAAGAGAGCCTCTCACCATCTTGAAAATCATACCTTGCAGGAAGTATTCCTTTCCAAAACTAACTCAATTCTCGGAGTGAAACAAAGTGCTAGATGCTCCTTGTTCGTTCAAAGATTGTTTTCTTTCGAGAAATACATGTATTTCTTCAAATCAACTGAATAGACCTCTTTGGAACACAGAGAGACTATCTCCACCTTGAAAACTGCAAAATGCAGAAATATGCCTTTCAAAAACTAATTCAATTCTCACAGGGAAACACTGTGCTGGATGCTCCTACGTCTAATGCAGATGGGTTTGTTTCGAAAGATACATGTGTGTTTTCACGTTGCTGGACAGACCTAGGTAGAACAAAATTTGCCTTTCTCCACCGTGAGTATTCTGGTTGACAGCACGTCTTCCTTTCCAAAACTACGTGAAATCACACAGGGAAACAATGTGCTCCTTGGTTCTGCTTCTAACACACATGATTTTCTTTGGAGACATACATGTGGTTGTTCAACTGAGATGAAAAGGTCTATTTGAGAACAAACAGAGTTTATCACTGACTTGAAATACGTAATTTGCAGGCAGTGTCCTTTGAAAAACGAACTCAGTTCTCACAGCGTGCCTATGTTCTAAATTTTCCTGCTTCTAGCCCAAATGGGTTTCTTTGGAGAGATACAGCTGTTTAGTTCACTCAGCTGCATAGGCCTACTTGGATCCAAGAGAGTCTATATAACCTGAAAACAATCTAAGTTTTAGAAAGTATCCTTTCAAAACAGAACTCATTTCTCACATCGAAGCATCATGCTCGGTTCCCGTCCTACTTATACAAATGGTATTCTTTTGTGAGATACATGTGTATCCTCAACTCAGCTGAAAAGGCCTATTTGGAACAACTTAGCCTATCTCCACATGGAGAATCCTACGTGGTGGATGTATTCCTTTCAAAATCGAACACATTTCTCACATGGAAACAATGTGTTGAGGCTGAACTTCATAATATTGATGGTTTCTTTGGAGAAATACATGTGTTTCTTCAACCGAGCTGAATATTCCCATTTAGATGTAAGAGAGCCTAACACCATCTTGAAAAATCTCCTTTCCAGGAAGTATTACTTTCCAAAACTTTCTCCATTCTCACAGGGACGCCATGGGCTACATGCTCCTGTTTCTAATACAGATGGGTTTGTTTCGAGAGATACATGTGTTTCTTCAAGTTACTGGACAGGCCTTTTTGGAACAACATGAGCCTTTCTCCACCTTGAAAACTATGATTGTCAGGAAGAATTCCTTTCATTAACTATCTCCATGCTCACCAAGAAGCAATGTGCTCGAAGTTCCTGCTTCTAACACGGAAGGTTTTCTTTGGAGAGATCCGCGTGTTTGCTCAACTCAGCAGAACAGGTGTATTTAGAACAAAGAGAGCCAATGTCCACCTTGAAAAAGGTCAGATTCAGGACTTCTTTCTTTCAAAAACCAACTCAATTCTCAAAGGGGAGCAATGTGCAAGATCCTCCTCCGTTTTGCCCAGATGATGTTCTTCTGAGAGACACGTGTTTGTTCACTCAGCTCGATAGATCTATTTGCAAAAAAGGGAGCCTGTCTCCACCTTGAAAACCCTAAGTTGCAGGAAGTGGTCGTCTCAAAATCTCACTCTGTTCTCCCAGGGAAACCATGTGCTAGCAGGTGCACCTTCTCTC